>NC_083340.1:133321745-133483386 GCF_019175385.1 Lycium barbarum | reverse complement strand
GCACCCCCAACTCCCCACCAAAAAAAATATTTTTTTTAAAAAAGATTTTGAAAAGTTTTTTTAGTTTTTTTTTCCTTGTTTTTTGTACCACCCACCCCCGCCCCACCACCCCCCACCCTACCAAAAAAAATAATTTTATTTTAAAAAAAAGTTTTGAAAAGTTTTTATTTTTGGTTTTTTGCACCACCCCACCCCATCCACCCCTCCCCCCGCCCTTGACCCCACGCCTACCCCTACCCCCACCCCCACCACCCACCAAAAAAATTGTTTTTTTAAAAAAAGATTTTGAAAAGCTTTTTTATTTTTTTTTGATTTTTTGTACCACCCACCCCCACCCTAAAAAAAATTAATTTTATTTTTAAAAAAAAGTTTTGAATTTTTTTTGTTTTTGGTTTTTTGCACCACCCCCACCCCATCCACCCCTCCCCCCGCCCTTGCCCCCCACCCCCACCCCCACTCCCAAACCCCACAAAAAAATGTTTTTTAAAAAAAGATTTTGAAAAGCTTTTTTTTTTTTGCACCACCTACCCCCCTACCCTCCCAAAAAAAAATTAATTTTATTTTAAAAAAAAAGTTTTGAAAATTTTTTATTTTTGATTTTTTGCACCACCCCATCCCTCACCCACCCACCCCACCCCCCTTGCAAAAAAAAATTTGAAAAGTTTTTGTTTTTTGTTTTTTGATTTTTGCACAACCCACCCCCTCAAAAAAAATTCTTGAAAAAAAGTTTTAAATTAGAGAGAGAGATACCTCCTCCATATGTTGATCCTAGCAAACCTGGAAGAAGGCAGACAAAGAGGAGGCGTGGAACCGGGGAATCATTTCGAACGAGGAAAAACAAATGCTCTTTATGCAAAACAGCTGGCGCAAAAAACATGTCCAAGCCGAAATGCTCCATAGTTGTTAATTGCATTGTGTTGTAATAATAGTTATTTTTTGGAACTTTATGACATTTTAATGTTGTTCTTTTTTAGAATGATAATTTATGTTCTTGGTGTTTGTGAATTTGGTTTATATGATATGTTGATCGTGTTCAAATCACAAATGTGTGTATTTTTGTTAATAAACTGTTGAACAGTTTCCGACAAGTAATGAATCTATTGCAACAACTCTGTAACTTGTTGGGTTTTATCCAACAAGTAATAATACTTGTTGCAGCAACTAGTATCTTGTTAGGTTTTATCCAACTGCTAAAAGATTTCCAACAAGTAAGCAATCTGTTGCCACGACTGACAGGCCTTGTTGCAGCAACTAAGTTACATGTTAGGGTTTTTCCAACAAGTGGAGTGACTTGTTGCAGAAACTGGGTAACTTGTTGTGTTTATCCAACAAGAGTAAGAACCTGTTCAACAACTATGTCATTTGCTGCAATAGATACTACACTTGCTGCAACAAATATTACAGTTGTTGCAACAGATACCACTTGATTCACCCATATTTAGTGATCAACAAAGGGAATCAATGACATTTAGTGATAAACAAAGGAAATCAACGATCTGTAGTGATCAATATATAATACGTAATCAATTTGATGTACTTTGAGTCAGGAAAGATGATCTAATAAGTCAGTATGCACTAAATCTAATGATCATTAGAGTGAATTGATGTGAACTGCTTGATTCACCCATATTTAGTGATAAACAAAGGAAATCAACGATATTTAGTGATCAATGAATAATACTTAATCAATTTGATGTACTTTGAGTCAGGAAAGATGATCTACTAAGTCAGTATGCATTAGATCGAGTGATCATTAGAGTGAATTAATGTGAACTACTTGATTCACCCATATTTAGTGATAAACAAAGGAAATCAACGATATTTGGTGATCAATGTATAATACTTAATCAATTTGATGCACTTTAAGTTAGGAAAGATGATCTACTAAGTCAGTATGCACTAAATCGCGTAATCATTAGAGTGAATTGATGTGAACTACTTGATTCACCCATATTTAGTGATAAACAAAGGAAATCAACGATATTTAATGATCAATGTATAATACTTTATCAATTTGATGTATGTTGAGTCAGGAAAGATGATCTACTAAGTCAGTATGCACTAAATCAAGTGATCATTAGAGTACATTGATGTGACCCGTTTGATTCGCCCATATTTAGTGATAAACAAAGGAAATCAACGATAATTAATGATCAATGTATAATATTTAGTGATAAACAAAGGAAATCAACGATATTTGGTGATCAATGTATAATACTTAATCAATTTGATGCACTTTAAGTTAGGAAAGATGATCTACTAAGTCAGTATGCACTAAATCGCGTAATCATTAGAGTGAATTGATGCGAACTACTTGATTCACCCATATTTAGTGTTAAACAAAAGAAATAAATGGTATTTAGTGATGTATATATATATATATATATATATACTAACATTCTTAATGGATTAGATGGGCAATTCTAAGTGTATTCTTCCTAAATCGAGTGATCATTAGAGTGATTTGATGTGAAGTACTTAATTCGATCATATTTAGTGATAAAAAAATGAATTCAATGTTATTCAGTATAAACAAAGGAGTTCAATGTGATCAATATCGTGAATATGTTGCAACAATGGAGGAGTATTTTTTAGTTTTGCAATAAATGTATGATCTGTTGCAACAATTAACTCATCTGTTGCGACATATTTTTTAGTTTTGCAATAATTTAAGCAATTGTTTGATTTTTTCCAACAAGGTGAGTAATTTGTTGCAACAACTAAATAACTTGTTTAAAAAGATTAGTAACTTGTTGAAACAGATTAGTAACTTATTGCAACTTCTTCAACAATTGTATGCATCTGTTGCAACAATTAGTAAGCAAAATAAATAAGTTCATAAACAGAAATTGTTCAACAGCCACCTTAGCTCCGAATACCACAACTAATCAAAAGCTCTGAATACCACAACTAATCAAAAGCTCCGAATACCACAACTTAAGTAATAATTTATTTAGCAACTACCTTCTGGGGTGTAGCAAATTTCCTTGATCTACTCCATCTCCTTTATTTCCATCATTAGTTTCTTCATCTTCTAGTTCTTCTTCACTTTCTTCATTTGTATCTATTGCTTCTTGGCTCTGTTCTTCATCTATTTATGAGGATTGATTGACAGTTTGACTGTCAATTAGACTATATCTTTCCTCAACATTTGCTGATTCATAAATAGATTGTTTACTTGTTGCAACAAGTGTAGAACTTGCTACAAATCTGTTGGATATCTTCTACAAACAGAACCAAATAACTGAAGTTATGTCCAACAAATTTGTAGTTGTCGCAACAGATTGTCTACTTGTTGCAACAAATGTATAACTTGTTGCAACAATTACAAATATGTAGGATATCTTCTACAAACAGAACCAAATAACTGAAGCTATGTCCAGCAGATTTGTAGTTGTTGCAACAGATTGTCTACTTGTTACAAAAAGTGTAGAGCTCGTTGGAACAACTACAAATCTGTTGGATATCTTCTACAAACAGAAGCATATAACTAAAGCTATGTCCAACAGATTAGTAAGTTGTTGCAACAAATTGTCTACTTGTTGCAAAAAGTGTAGAACTTGTTGCAACAACTACAAATCTGTTGGTTATCTTCTACAAATAGAACCAGATAAATACCAAGCCAAGAACAAAAAAATTATCTGTTTGATATATTTTTGGGAAAAATGTTCAAAACACACTCAAACTATGACCAAAGTTTCCATAACACACCTAAACTTTGCGGGGGTCCTATGACCCCCCCGGACTTATTTTTTGTGTATTTTGTACGCTTTTATATGGTGACCTGTACAAGCGATTGAACCTACTCTCTTTGAGTGCGTAAGATTCCATATAAAAGCGTAAATAATACACAAAAAATAAGTCCAGGGGGGTCATAGGACCCCTGCAAAGTTTAGGTATGTTATGGCAACTTTGACAAAATTTAGGCAGCAAATTACTGTTCATCTTTTTCATAGAGAACTGGACTGAAATTTGATCCTAATGCACTTCAAATCTCAACTAAACATCACCAAATTTCATATTTGAATTCCTCTCGACGTTCCGGTTCTTTTGATATATCACCCATTCGAAATGGAGCTCATTTGCGGCAACCCGAAAATTCGAGTTCGAAGCTTCAAGCTTTGTTCATGCCAGTCATGGAGTCGTTCAGTTCTTCTTCACGTTCAGACGTCTTATTAGCTCGAGTTCAACTTCAAACAATCAGCAACCAAGAATTTTATTCATCAAATCTGGAATTTGAAGACCCAGCTTCAAGCTTTGTTCATAGAGTCATGGAGTTTTTATTCACTGGTTCTACAATCTTAATCCACTATTGATAATCATTTTTTCAATGACGACAATGTCACAAATCCTATATAATATCGAAAAAGACCCGTTTGATTTGGTCGTTACAATGGAGTTTTTTTGGGTTTTCAAACTTGGAAAGTTCAGAAATGAAAAAGGCCCGTCTGATTTTAACATTTTAGGGGGCGCGTGCATTACACTCATTTGAGTTTGGGTGACTTTGTCCATATAAAAGTGTAAATAATACACCAAAAATAAGTCCAGGGGGGTCATAGGACCCCCACAAAGTTTAGGTGTGTTATGGCAACTTTGGCCATAGTTTAAGTGTGTTTTGAACACTTTTCCCTATGTTTTCCTAAATCCTGAACCATACCAGGACAACAACAGAAAAACCATCTATTTCACTACAAACACACAACAACAACAACAACAACAACCTGGATTTTATCCAAACTTTTCCTAAACCCAAAATAAATAAATTCAAAACTTCCTTTCAAGATCTTTTTTTTTTAGAGTGGGTGGAGGGTGCAAAAAACCAAAAATAAAAACTTTTCAATTTTTTTGTTTTAAAAACAATTTTTTTTGGGTGGGTAGGGGAAGTAAGAAACCAAAAAAAAAAAAAATAATTCAAAACTTTGCAAAACTTCTTTTGTGGAAGGGTGGTGGGTGCAAAAAAACAAAAAGAAAAACTTTTCTAAACTTTTTTTTTAAAAAAAAAATTAGGGGGGAAAAGGGGGGGGGGGGGGATGGGGTGAGGGGTGGGAGGAGGAGGAATGGGGGCTGTTAAAAAAAATCAAACTTTAAAAAAAAAATTGGGGTGTTGGGGGGGGGGGGGGTGTGGGAGGAGGAGGAGGGGGGTGGCTGGTGAAAAATCAAATAAAAAAAAATTTAAAACGTAAAAAAAAAAAATTGTGGTGGGGGGGGGGGGGGAGGGAGGAGGGGGGGGGGGTTGTGAAAAAGCAAATAAAAAAAATTTAAAACTTAAAAAAAATTGTGTGTGGTAAAAAAAATTGTGGGGGGGGGGGGAGGGAGGAGGGGGGGCTGGTGAAAAAGCAAATAAAAAAAATCAAAACTTTTTTTGGGAGGGGGGGGGGGGGGGAGGGGTGGGAGGAGGAGAAGGGGGGCTGGTGGAATTTTTGGGATTAAGTTGGGATCTTTTTGTATTTTGTAAAAGATTAAGAAGTTTTAAAAATTATAATTCAGTCCCATTTAACTTAATCATATTTTTAAGACAAGTTTGATCTTGGCTGGTCAAACTTGTCACCATTTCTAATTAGTAGACTTATTTGTCACCATAAGTTAAATCTTCCAAGTATCATAAGTAATACTTCCTCCGTTCCAATTTATGTGATATAGTTTGACTGGGTACGGAGTTTAAGAAAATGGTCTAAAACAAGTCAGAGATATTTGTGTGGCTATAAATCATTTCATTAAGAGTAAAAGGGGAAGTTTTAATTTAAATTGTATTTAAATGAAGAAATGTATCATTTTTTTTGGGACATATTAAAAAAAAAATTATCACATAAATTGGGACATAGTAAATACATTAACGATTCAAAATATTAAAGAAGTATTTGAAAATAAACATGCTCAAAGAAAAACTCATTTAGCTCTCCAAATAATAATAGTGTCATAAAAAGTAATAGGAGTAAAAATCTTTTTGTGACGAATTAAACACTATAGATTCTAAGTTGAGAGAGTGGGTTCTGAAATCTGAATTTTAACTACATATACATATATACTGTGGTCATTTGTGCACGTGTGCATACGTATGATTCGACCCCGAAGCACTAAATTATGTCAGATGTGTGAACTCCATAAGTGAAGCTATATAGAGTTCATGATGTTCAATTGAATCCCCTTCATCGAAAAATTAATACTGTGCAAAAAGGATAAAAAGGAGCTTTTTTATTTTTTATATATAAACTGTTGAATCCTCTTAATGTAAGGGGAGATTCCAGTGTAGTGACAAATTAAGTAGTTCAAAATTATTTTTGATCATAGATTCAAATGATAAACATGACATTCTAGTCCTTTCTGAATCCTCCTACAACAAATTTCTGACGCCGCCATTAGTCAACTCATTGTTGAATTGGCACTGTAAAAATGGTAAATACTTCTGCTACAAAAAAGGTTGTGATAAGAAACACTCATTTTTCACGCTCATACTAGGAATAAATTATAATGTTCGGAAGTCATATTAATTTTTCTCTGTCCTCTATAAAGGTGTGGAATCAGCAGCTATGCAAGTGGGAGAACACAACCAGTTAGAAGTGGAGGGGGAGCAGATTGATGCAGTTGTGCTAACCAAATTGCTTAGGAAGAAATTGAAGAAAGCAGAGTTGTTGAATGTTGGCCCTGTTGACAAGAAAGACGGTGACAAAAAAAGGGGTCCAAAGATGGAATTAGTTCCCATGGTGCAATGGCCATCCTATAATAATTACCCCTATTATGTTGTACCTCAATATCAATTTTATGAAGTTAGAGAGCCTTATCAAGGAGGCTGTTCCATTATGTGAATTCGCAACGACATATATGATTTTACATAAGCCGTGTCAGGTTATTGTCGCAACTCAACTAATATATGAGTCTAGATTTGAGGTTATGGTTTTTTTTATAAGACTTCACTTCCATTTCAAACTAATGTTCACATTATTTTTCAAGTAGTATCACACTATTTTGAGTGTATTTTTTTTTTTTATAAAAATATTATGTACATATATGAAACAGACTGCCCACCTTTTTGCATAGAGAAATATTGAAAAGGCTCGATAAAGCAGCACCATTGTAACTCTATGAGATTAATAGGACTGGTGAATCATCATTCAGCAATTTTTGTTTCTTTCTTGAATTTAATTCCTCTTCTTTCGGAATGGATATTTTGACATCAACATGTAGTTTCACAAGTAAACAGGGGATGTTAGCTAAACTTAAAAAAAGGTAGTGAAATTGACTAGCAATATTTACTTGAGATATATTGTCTAAGTTCATTATTTTTATGTACTAATGATGAATCATATCCTAAACTTTAGTATTATATGCAGTAATCATGATGAATTGAATCCTAAATAAATAAATTTAATTATTGATTTTAATTTTTTAAGATTTTTTTAAAAATAAATTATAACGGCCATGTCATTAAATATGTACCGAAAATTATATTTTCGGCTAAAATGACTATGGAGGCCAATTATCTAAAATTGAGTGACTATAGAAGTCACTTACCCAAAGTTGAGTGATTTTTGGAAGCCAAAACAAAGTTGAGTGACTATAAAGGCCACTTAACCAAAGTTGAGTGACTTTTGAAAGACAAAACAAAATTGAGTGACTATAGTGGCTAATTCGCCAAAGTTGAGTGATCATATGAGCTTTTAACTCACAAGATCCCCAACGCCATTGGACTGCCTAAGTAATTAACTTGTTCTTTTTTTTTTTTCTCTTAACAGTTAATAGGAGAAAAGATAGAAGTTCTGCAGCTATATATTTATGTTTGTAATGATGCATATTAGTATTAAATAAATAAATTTTCCTTTTCAACCAAAAAAAAAAAAAAAAAGGAGAAAGAAGATTACTTCATTCAAACTTGTGAAACTGCAGTTTAAATTGTAGTAATGGACAACAATTTTTCTCCTGACAAATGACAAGTAACTTGACTGACTGCAGATGATTTTATGGCATCACTGAATACAATTAATAGAAGATTCTAGGGATCTTAACATTTTTAGCCAGATAGTTAAAGAATTTTCACCCGCTTAGTCTTAATCGTTTGTAGCGGCCGTCATTGTATACCAAGTGTATAACAAAGATATAGTAAGTGTATCATAAGTGTATAATGCGTATACACTAGTTATACGCATATTATGCGGTGATTATACTAGCTAAAATTCGTAAAAATAAATATTAAGACTATTTTCATTATAAGCTTTGTTGGGTTGGTGAGTGTAAAAATCCTAAGATTCTAAGCAATTCTTTCTGACAAGAGCTTAAGTTTATGCACCGTCAATGTATAATTTTGTTTTTTATAGCAACATGTTAAATTGACCTACGACATAATAGGTACCTAGCAAGTCTGAAAATTTAAAAGTAAAGTAGCTACCTACTATATATAGCCATTTAATTTGCATTGACAGTGTAAAAACTTTCAGATTTTCAAATGTCAATACAGTGTATGTATAACTTAAATCCTTATATAACTAGTTCTAATTTATGTGACACTCTTTATTTTTAGTCAGTTTAAAAAAGAATGACATCTTTCTATATTTAGCAAGAATTCAATTTTAAATTTACCTTTTTACCCTTAATGAAATGATTTCTAGCCACAAATTTCTATGGATTGTTTTACACCACAAATTTCAAAAGTCTTTCTTTATTTTTTAAACTTCGTGTCCAGTCAAACATACTCGTATAAAATGAAATGGAGGGAGTATAAATCAAAGCACTTGCAAAAGAAAAGGGAGACTATCTTTTGGTATAGATAGCCATGGAAACGAGTTGCTTGAGCATGAAAAGGGGAAATGCATCATGACCAGTCCAAGTGGTATTGATGGGTCTGCCTGTCTCCTCTGGTACCAACTAGGAAGAGTGTCAATCTTTGGCAATGCTGTTCTTAGTTGGCATCCAGGGAGCCAGGCAGAACAATTTTTCTCGAATTGGATCAAACATTTTCTTGCTTTATTCCTGCAAATCCCAACAAAAAATGTAATGTTAGCAAGTGTTACTATTAGAAGAGAAAGAAATTAAGCAATATTACATCCCATTCATATTATCTGTCTTTTCGACTTTTTAAACATCATTTAAGAAAAATATTTGATAGCCTTAATTATAGTAATAGTATTTGACTAAACTATCATTTATTGTCTATTAAACGTTTAATTGACACTCTACTAATTGAAGTGGTAAGGGTCAATTCTAGAACAAAAGGTAATACAGTTTGACAAATAACAAATAATATGGGCCGACTACATCTTTTTAACCTCACTAAAGATATGGGGGAAAATGTATGAATGTAGCTCACTTACTCTTTTATTTCCAGTTTGTTTTTTTTTTTTTTTTAAAAAGTGACTTGATGGTCTATCTTCATTAAAGGTGTATATAATTTTTACTCAAATTTAAATAGAGTACATAATCGTTACAAAATGAGGTGACCCTCGCCTTTACCTTATTTTATAGCTCTTCCCACACTTAACTTCTCTCGTTATCACTAGACTTTGCATATCTCGATAAGTGGATGAAAGAAAGAATATAGCAACTCAGTGAATGCTTTCTGGGAAGGGCTTTGCGAAATACTTAAAGGTCTAAAGAGAAGGCAAGACAACACAAAATCCAAGCACAAGGGTCGAAGACAAGCCCTTTTAGGCAGCAGACGGCAGATATGGCTACAAAACGCAATGGTAATGAATATAATTTAATGTATATGCGGTGATGAAACCAAACAAGTCGTGTGTTGTTTTGTGTAATTTTAGGAAATTTGGACTTTTGCTTTGTTAAAAATTCACCTCACTACTCCCATCATGATTAACTTAAGATTTTTTCTTAATGTATAGTTTTATTTAAATATAATTGGTGTTACAAATTTATCCTTTGGTGCTATTGCTTATTGGATGGTATGAGTCTGTTAGCGTGACTTTGACAAGGCCAAAGCCACTGCATGGGACAAATCCAGACTTGATTAGGGCGTTTGACGGATACTTTCATGTGCACTAATCATTAATTTAACATTGCACTTAAACTACTGTAGTTTTGAGTAACTCTTAGTCGAGTTTAACTTCTACGTACTATATCAGGTCCTCTAAACAATAATTATAGGCAAGGAAAAATTTACTAGGGTGGACATTCGGGCCATCGGATTGGATATGAAATTTTCGGTTTGGATATTCAGTTTTCGGATTGAAGAAATTACAATTCAAATCCAATCCAAATAAGTTCGGATTGGATTGGATATTTTAAGTTCGGTTTGGATATTTCGGATTTTCGAATTTGACTCTTGAGGCTTAAGGCAAACTTATTAGGAACGAAATTTATGTGTTAGTTCCACAGAGGTAAATCTAAATCTTAATTGCTCAGTAAAAAAAGCCTTCCAGTTCAAATTAGGATTAACAAATCCAAGTCATGTCCAACATAGTAAATTCATACCAAATAAAAGCATTCTGGAAAAGTAGAAATGAACAAAATAAAAATTCCTCTAGAAAAACAACAAAGAACACTGCCGTGGATGACACTAACATGAGACTTTTGAGACTTGAGAAGTAAGGAAAACCCTATATTATATTTGATTTAGTAGAGAATTATATATTGCACTTAATATTTTGATGGGTAGGGCATTAGTTATTAATCTATTGGATCTCTAGAAACTAGATATAAGATATAAAAATTTTGGATTTTCGGATATCCAAAAATCCGTGGTACTAAATCCATATCCAATCCGAAATCCATAAATTTTAAAAATAAAATCCGAAATCCAATCCATAATCCAAATATCCAAACCAAATATTTAAAAGGTTCGGATTTCGGGTTGGCCCAAACTGTGCCCACCCCTAAAATTTACCATCTAAATTATGGTGCACGTGAACCTATGATCTCACCGCAAATTTAAGTATTTTATGTAAATATTTTCTAAAATTAATCTAATATTATCTGTTTGCCCCTATGCTCCAAAAAGACCGAATGGTACACTTGGTTGAATATTAAGTTGTTTACCGAGAGGAACATGAATTATTTTTCACTTAATACTTATTTTTCTCATTTACTTAGTAGTATACCTATGTTATAGAAATCCTAAATTCACCTCTGATAATGAATAATAGTGAATAATAAGTGAAATTAATAATCTCAAAGTAAGGCAGATATCATGTACTCATAACATTAAATACAAATTTTGTAAATAATATTTTACACCGTCAATGTAACAAATTAAATCCTTGTGGGCCTGTGGTATTGCAAGTGCGCCTGTTTTACGGATTATCCTTTAGTCGACTTTGCAACTAGTGGCGGAGCCATATACCTAATAGAAGGAGTTCAAATATATTGAATCACGGACGTCCAAAATTATAATGTACGCATGAACAAATTATTTTGTATGTATACAATTTTTTTAATCCTCTAATTATAAAAGAAGCTTTTAATGTAGTGGCAATATTGGTTCAAAAATAACTTGAGATTACAAATTCGGATATGCCATATTTTCTTTATCAAAGTTCAAATACGGTCTCATGCTCTAATCAAAGTTCAAGAGGGAAAAGAAGTGCCTACAAACTATAACAATAACTCTGACAATTTTATTAGGAAATTGTACACTGCTTTTTTTTTTTGCTAAAAAGTGCCAAATTTACCATTGTACTTTGAAAAAAGATTTATATTTACTCTTAGTAACTTATACTATTAACCTGTGTCCTCACGTTAATAAAATATTCGCTCTTACCACCGCTCCCAACGGACTGCCAACTGTGTCATTGCCACCTAAAATTCTAGTCACAATTTTTCATTAATTTACAACTGAATTAAATTGACCCGCCCCACAAATAAAACCCGATCCATTTACCCACCGAATTAAACCCCAAAATTCATATTCTCCAACCTTGTTCATCTCCTTCCTCCATCCATTGACACACCATCTCCGAATCCCATAAACAACATTCGAAAAAGAGTCATTGAACCATTAAGAAACACAAGAAAAAAAGCAAAAAAAGGAAAGAAAGAAAAAAAGATCACACGAGAAAGACAAAATCCAACTACTCCCATTTTTTTCCCAGCCGAACCGGAGACCGTCCGCAGCCTCAAACGCCAACAGTGTCGGGAGGCCTAATTGTAATTTCTTTTAGGTGCTGTTTTCATTATAATTTTCTTTTTCCTATATCTTAGACCTAATTGTCTTACCTAAATACATACTTATGTTAAATCAAATGGAAAATTAGAAAGATTGGCATTGCTATGGAGGTCTTGTGTGTTATAATGGTAGAAATAAGATGTTTGCCAAAAGGTGTGAAAGAAGTTTAAGGGGTTTTCATGGCTGAATTTTGGAGTTACTGTGGAGCTTAGTAGCTTATGGTGCCATGGTGTTTCAATAAGAAGATAAATGTGTCGGGTTTTATTTGTAGAGCGGGTCAATTTAATTCAGTAATAAATTAATGGAAAATTGTGATTAGAATTTTAGATGGTAATTTTTAATGAGGTGTCAATGACATAGAGATGAAGGTAAAGGCGAATATTTTATTAACTGTTCCCATGTGGTGGCTCACTTTCCTTGTTTTCTCTAAAAAAAAAAAAAAAAAAAAAAAAGTGCTTTTTGGAAGATTATCTTTTTCTTTTTCCCTTTTTTGTGTTTTTATTTTTACTCTTTCTTCTTTTTCTTTTCAAACATAAAAATAAAATATTAACTAACTATTTTTAGATTAATAAAATATAGAAAAATTAAAATAATTAGTCTACAACAAGAAATAATTAAGAAAAATACTAAAGTCACTAGCTTTTTTTTTTTTAATCTAAATTAATAGAAAATATATTTTAATAATATTTTTATCTTTTGCAAATGAATATAAAACTTATTTCTAAAATATGATTTTTTTTTGTAACTTTTTTACAAAAATTAACTTGTTAAAAATAATATAAAATTAAAATATCAAAATCAAGCTTAAACTCTATTTGTTGTATTTTTATATATATAAAAAAAAATCTTTTGAAGAAATGAACATGTCCTCTATGGTAGCCTATCAGTATATGATATATACCATGAGAGTATCATAAAAGATTGAGTTGCTTACTGAAGGAATGAATTAGTCCTCTATGATATCCGATATGTACCATGTGGAATCATAGAGGATTGAGTTGTGTTTTTCTCGAAAGAATTCTGTTATATCCTATCAATATATGATATGTACCATATGGGTATCATAGAGGATTGAGTAGTGTTTTCTTGAACAAATGAACCAATCTCTGTGATACCCTATTAGTATATGACGTATATCATACCAGTATCATAGACGATTAAGCTCTTTTTTTTGAAGAATGAGTCGATCCTCTATGATATCTTATCAGTATATGACATATAATATGGGTCATTCATCCACGATACCCGGTTAGTATATGATATATAACATGTGGATATCATAGAGGATTTGAGTTATGCTTTCCTTGAAGGAATGAATTGATTCTTTATGATAACTATCAGTGTATGATATATACCATCGGGGTATCATAGAGGACTGAGGAGTGTTTTTCTTGAAAAAAAATGAACCAGTCCTCTATGATACTTTGTCAGTATGATACATACCATGAGGGTATCATCGAGGACTGAGAAGTGTTTTTCTTAAAGAAATGAATTATTCCTCTATGATACCACATCAGTATATGATATATACCATGGGAGTATCGTAGAGGATTGAGGGGTGTTTTTCTTTAAAAAAAAACGAACAAGTCCTTTATGATACTTTAGCAGTATATGATATATATATCATGGGGGTATCATATAGGATTAAGTAGTATTTTTCTTGAAGAAATGAATCATTTTTTCTATGATAACCTGTCAGTATATGATATATACCATGTGGGCATCATAGAGAACTAAATAGTGTTGAAATGAATCTGTCATCTATGATACCCTATCAAAGAGGACTAAATCTTTTTCTTGAAGGAATGAATCAGTCCTTTGTGATACTTTGTTAATATATGATATATATCATGTAGGTATCATAGAGGATTGAGTTGTGTTTTTCATGAAGGGATGAATCAGTCCTCTATGATACCCTGCCAGTATATGGTATGTACCAAGTTGGTATCATAGAGGACTAAGTGTTTTTCATGAAGAAATAAACCGCCAATATTGTATGATACCCCGTTAATATATGATATATACCAAGTGGGTATCATAGTATACTACAACAGTATATTTCAACTACTACTGATTTGATATACTATATGCTAGAATAATTATTTTTTGAGATATAAAAAAATAAAAAAGATAATATATCAGTTATCCTTTTATTGATATAAAAAAAAAGACCCAAAAGGTGTGTACAGTTAGATTACGGGGAAAAAAAAAGGAAATAAAGAAAAAAAATTAAAAAAATGAAATTAGAAAAGGAGAAAAAGTAAATGAAAATCACAAAAAATTAGAAAAGAAGAATACATAAAATAGCAAAACAGTTGAATGATATTAGATTATGGAGATTAAAAAAATAAATGAAATTAGAAAAAAGAAAAGAAAAAAAGAATGGAGCTAGAAGTAAATATGGAATCAGATTAAGGTGAAAAAGAAAATAAAAAATAGTATGATTTGGGAAAAAAATAAATGAATGAAAAAGGAGAAAAAACAAAAAACAAAAAAAAAAAGAGAAAAAAAGAAAAGAAGATAAGAAGTAGAGAATAAAAAAGAAAAGAAGAAAAAAGAGACAATTACCTACAAAAGCTACAGTGAGTAGAAAGAGTAAATAGTTTTGGGGGTATGAAAGTAAGGAGGGCAGGGTAGTTATTTAGAAAATTTACCTATCATAGCTAACTCTAAGAGTTATTTATGATAATAACTACCTTTTAATTTAATTACTTATATCTATAATGCATTTTCAATTTACTCATCATAGCTATACCAAATACATAGAGTTATTCCACTGTATCAATCTTTTCCCTCAACCCCATCTCTCTCTCTTCTCCCTCAACTCTCTCTCTTTTTTCCCACTCTCTTCTCCCTCGACCAGCTGCCGTCCAACTCCGTCGCTGCCATCAACCACTCCATCTCCCTCCTCCTTCTGGTTCTTCATCGTTACAAAAGAGAGAGACAGACGGAGACAGCAAAAACAGAAGGAGAAAAAGCGAGCAGCAGCAGCAGAGAAGCCGCCGCTGATCATCTGCTCTGGTGGAGCTCTACTGGAGTCCAACCAAACAACCGCCCCTCTCTCTCTCTCTCTCTTCCCTTCTCTCATCACCACTCTCCGCCGTCTCCGCAAATAACCACCGTCAAACCAGACCCATCACCACTCATTACCAAACCAATGCCCCCTTCACCGCGAATCACCCTTAAACACCGTCGCCATCCCCCGTGATGTGGTGCCAATGCAAGCATGTCATATGTTACTTGGGAGACCATGGCAATTTGATAGGGATGCTCAACATAGTGGGAGATCTAACAAGTATTCCTTCGTCTTTGGGGGTAGAAAGCATACTCTTACCCCATTGACACCCTATCAAGTGAGTGAGGACTATAGAATCATGAAAGAGCTCTGGGAGAGACTGCAAAAAGAAGATGTTAAAAAAGAGTCCTTACTTAGCCAAGAGGATCAAGGGGTAGCAAAAGGGAAAGCCAAGATGTGTCCACTTGCCAAACAAAGCAATTGCTTGAAAGGTGCTGATGAGGGGCGCTTCATGGTGTGCCTTGTCAACAAGGATCACTTATTGCATACTAACCAAGATACTAGCACTTTTCCTAGTATTGTTTCTTCTCTTTTGCAGAAATATTTTGAGCTATTTCTGGAGGACATGCCCAAAGGATTGCCTCCATCGAGGGGTATTGAACATCAAATTGATTTTGTGCCGGGATCCCAAATTCCCAATAAACCGGCATATAGGAGCAATCCGGAGGAAACTAAGGAGTTGCAAAGGCAAGTTGAAGATCTCCTTGAGAAGGGTCTTGTCAAAGAAAGTCTTAGTCCATGTGCTGTATCGGTGATTCTTGTTCCAAAGAAAGATGGCACTTGGAGGATGTGTATTGATTGTAGAGCCGTCAACAAAATCATGGTAAAGTATTGACATCCTATTCCTAGACTTGATGATATGTTGGATGAGCTATGTGGCTCAAGTGTATTTTCGAAGGTTGATCTTAGAAGTGGTTATCACCAAATTTGTATGAATCCGGGTGATGAGTGGAAAACAGCCTTCAAAATCAAGTTTGGTCTCTATGAGTGGCTTGTTATGCCATTCGGCCTAACCAATGCACCTAGCACTTTTATGAGGTTGATGAATCATGTCTTGAAGCCCTTTATCAATAAATTTGTGGTTGTCCATTTTGATGACATTCTTGTGTATAGTAAAACAATGGAGGAGTATGTAGTCCGTTTAAGACAAGTGTTTGATGTCTTAATGCGTGAAAAGTTGTTTGCTAATCTCAAGAAGTGTTCATTTGGGGTTGATAAAGTGGTATTTTTAGGTTTTGTTGTGAGTGTGAATGGTGTGGAAGTTGATGAAGAAAAGGTGGAGTCCATCAGAACTTGAACAACTCCTAAAAATGCAACCGATGTAAGGAGTTTTCATGGGTTGGCAAGTTTCTATAGGCGATTTGTGAAGGGATTCAGTATTATTGTCTCTCCTTTAATCGAATTGATCAAAAAGGAAGTTCCTTTTGTTTGGGGAGACGAGCAAGAGAAGGCTTTTCAAGAGTTGAAGTCCATGTTGATTTCGTCACCATTGTTGCAATTTCTCAATTTTGAGAAGACATTTGAAGTTGAATGTGATACTTCTGGGGTTGGTATAGGTGGAGTATTGATGCAAGAGGGCAAGCCATTGGCTTACTTTAGTGAAAAGCTAAAGGGGGCTTTTTTGAATTACTCTACTTATGACAAAGAGTTGTATGCACTTGTGAGGGTCAACCATTGGCAACATTATTTGTGGCACAAATAATTTGTGATTCATTCGGATCATGATTCCTTAAAGCATTTGAAGAGTCAATCCAAACTCAACAAGAGACAGGCAAAATGGGTTGAACCTATTGAAGCATTTCCTTATGTGATCCATTACAAGAAGGGTAAGAAAAATGTGGTGGCAGATGCTTTGTCTAGAAGGTATGTTTTGCTAAATACTATGACTTCTAGAGTGATGGGATTTGAAAGCCTCAAGGGGTTCTATTCTCAAGATCCCAATTTCAAAGAACTTTGTGAGGAGTTGACTCAAGGGAAGAGAGTTGACCGATACCAACTTGTTGAGGGGTTCTTGTTCAAAGATGGTAGGGTATGTGTTCCTATGAGTTCATGGAGAGAGCTTTTTGTCAAAGAAGCTCATAGTGGTGGAATGATGGGGCACTTTGGAGTTTCCAAAACACTTGACATCCTCAATGAACAATTGTATTGGCCCAAAATGAAGCATGATGTGGAGAAGCTTTGTGGACAATGCTTGGAGTGCAAGCAAGCAAAATCAAAGACTCGTCCTCAAGGTATGTATACTCCCCTTCACACTCCTATTAGTCTTTGGATTGACATTTTTATGGATTTTGTGTTGGGACTTCCAAGAACCAAAAGGGGGCATGATAGCATCTTTGTTGTGGTAGATAGGTTCTCAAAAATGTCTCATTTTATACCATGCCACAAATGTGATGATGCATCTCATGTTGCTTCTTTGTTTGTGAATCATATGCTTAAATTGCATGGAGTTCCTCGCACTATTGTTAGTGATAGGGACTCTAACTTTCTTAGCCATTTTTGGAAGAGTCTATGGGGTACACTTGGCACCAAGTTCATGTTCTTTACTTCTTGCCACCCTCAAACGGATGATCAAACTGAAGTAGTGAATAGGACTCTTGGGAGCATGCTTAGGTGTATGATTAGAGGAAAACCCACTTCTTGGGAGGATCGTTTTCCTTTGATTGAATTTGCTTATAATCGGTCCATCCATTCCTTTATTGGCATGACTCCATTTGAAGTTTGTTATAGTTTTAACTTCTTGGTTCCTTTAACCTTAACCCTCTTGTCTAGTGATGTTGTTGTGAGTTTAGATGCAAAACAAAGGGCGCCCGAAATGGTGAAGGTTCATGCCAAAGTGAAGGAAAGCATAGAGAAGATCAATACTAAGGTGGCAAAAAGGCAAAACCATGGAAGAAAGAAAATGAAATTCCAACCCGATGATTGGGTTTGGGTCCACTTCCGGAAGGAAAGATTCCCTCAATTGAGGAAGGGAAAGTTGAGCCTAAGAGGAGATGGCCCTTTCAAAGTCCTTGAGAAGATCAATGACAATGCCTACAAGATCGACTTGCCAAGTGAGTATAATGTGCATAATGTTTTCAATGTAAGTGATCTATCTTCTTGAGTTGTAGGTGAGCCTTTAGATTCGAGGACGAATCTTCTCCAAGAAGGGGAGGATGATATGATACCAATGGGCACCACTCATTCAAGGCCATTCACTCGTGGCCAAGCCAAGGAACTCCAAGACTTGCAAGTGATGTTTATGAAGAGAAGGGCATTGGAGGCGCTTGAAGAACACCTCTCAAGAGTGTATAATGTGTGGACGACTGCTTGGGAGGATGTTGAAGATGAAGGCATAAGAAGGGAAGCCACAAAAAGTGGCTAGAAGTGCAAATGGCCAAAGAAGAGCCAATGTTAGCTATTTTCGGCTAACTTGTGGCTAAGTTTGCAAAAGGTCACTTTTGGGCCTTAGTTGTAAAAGACAAGACTATATATAGTTGCCTTAGTCATTTCATTAGTGGCTTAGCTTGATTATTGAAGAAAAACCTCTTATGAGTGATAGTTTGTTTAGTTAGTTAATTAGAGATTGTCTTAGTAACTAGTTGTGTGGATCTTTGGTTGGTAAACTAGAACTCTTGTCCTTGATTTTCTATATTGAATTGCTCATTTGTGGATTCATTGAGTCTTCCTTGTTGATTATCAATTAGTATAGGTTCATTAGTAGGAATCAATTAGGAGGATGTAGGTTTAACATATCTAGATTTGCCTGTAATTCCTTTACTAATTGGGTCTTGCTTTTTATCTTGATTCCTTACTTTTTAATTTCTTTTTGAATTTCTAGAGTTTCCATTAGGAATCTTATCAGTTGTAGCTATGAGTGCTACAGTCGGTCTAACGAGAGGAATGGAAGTGATTGACACAGGAGCTCCTATAAGTGTTCCGGTTGGGGGAGCGACTCTGGGACAAATTTTAACTTGCTCGGAGAGCCTGTTTATAATTTAGGGCCTACATAAACTCCATTATGGGTGTTTCAGAAAGGTTTATCCATCATATAGAGACGTCTATGGTTTACACATAAGATCTATCTCGCATCAGAAGGGATATCTAAGATGTGGACAAAGGGGATCCATCTGCTTCGTGAGGATTTTCGACGACCGGTGACACGAATCACGATCACTGTAGATTCGCATCTGTTGAGGAGAAACTTGTAAGTCTTATAAACTAATATTTACGATTCAAATATTACATATATAATTATGAAAATTTCTCTAATTATTATGAAATGACAGTTCAAAAAGCTCAATAGGCCCAATCTACATATTGCCTTTTCAATTGTCCTAAGAAGTTTTGCCGCTCACAATTACAAACTGGCTTTATGAATTGAATTTTTTGGGCGGATTGCCTTATAAGGCAAAGTTTGTCGTATCCGACAGACCTTTAGTTATGCCTTAATGCAAAGTCTGCCGCATATGACAGACTTTCCGCGAAGCCTTGCCTTGCGATTTTTTTTTTTTAAAATTTTTATGACTAAACCGGGATTCGAATTTTAGGCGAAAGACAAAAATTAAAGACCAACAATTTGAGGGGCAAAAATTAAAGACCACCCCCAAAGAAGGGAATCGTGCAAATTGCCCTTATGAATTTGCTACCTAAGTAGGACCATAGATTTTTATATCTAATTAAATTGTGATTTTCTATTAGTATTTAGTAGGGTCTGCATATGCATTCATTAACTTACATCCTAGAAAAAAAATAGGCAAAAGTCATAGATAACCCCCTAAACTTTGCCACATTTTCCTCATGGCTACCTAAATCTAAGCTTGTTCCAATTTTCCACCTAAAGCCCTCCGAATTTGTACCATTTAGCCACCTTTTGCTGATGTGGCGAAGTGTGTGTAATACACACAAGAGAGGAGCGTGAGAGACATTATTTACCCTATTTTTCATTTATTTTTATTTCTTCTTCTTCACGTTTCTCCTTCCCGCTGCCGCCACTGAGGCCGCCGCCGGCGAACTCCAATCCCTCTACCACGAATCACTGCTCCATCATCTTCCCCTCTCTTCATTTTAAATAGCTTTTTCCTTTCTTTTTCAATTTTTTTACTCACTATAAACAGACCCATCACCATCTCTACCCCACACGTAGTTCCCCACCCCGTCGCCACCCCGTCAACACCCGCCCGTGGCTTTCCTGTTCCTTAAACCTTAAAACCATTAAACCCACCCTAAACACCACTCTTCAACATCACCGCACTACTGTACCACCACTGTTCCTTAAACCTTAAACCTTTCAACCCGCCACCATTGTACCACGACCCACTAGCGTTACCACCCTACATGTCACGCCCCGAACCTGGGCCTGGACGTAACACGGCACCCGGTGCCTGACTGCATGTGACCGAGCGAACCAACTGGCTGGCTGAATCAACATGTGATATCAAAAACATAACTGAATGTGGAAACAACTAAACACATGCTGATATACTAAAGGTCTGACTGAAATCATAATGCGGAAATACTTAGACAATCTGAAATATCTGAACGTAGCCAACATGGCTTAAACCAAAACAATTGAACAACTGCCAACAAGGCAAACATAATAAATATCTGACTTTCTGAACTGTGTCTATGAAGCCTCTAAGAGTACTGAATAATAGAGCTGTCTATAAACTGAAATAACTGGATAGCTGACAATGCCCCGAAGGAATTTGGGGCTCATCAGTAGCTGATACGTGCACTCCTAAATAGCTGAGTCGTCAACCTGTATATCGTTGCCTGCATCACGAGATGCAGGCCCCCAAGCAATAAAAAGGGACATCAGCACATTTGAATTGTACTGGTATGTAAAGCAACTGAAGCAATAAAATACTGGAACTGAAACTGAAACTGAACTAAACAGGAAAGCAAGAAGCTGAACTACTCCCTGTTCTGGATGAAGAATCACCTGTAAAACTGTAAATATAACTGTGGCCTAGGGCCCAAATAATGTGCACAAAAACTGTGGCCTCAGGCCCAAGCAATACGTATGCATAAACTGTGGCCTAGGGCCCAAAAATACAGATACAGGTGTTCAACATTAACAATTTACAAAACTGAGACTGGCTATAGCTGATAGCATGATAACTGTTTCTGATTATGGGACTCTTGCAAATAACTGGTTATACACTGATTGAGACTCATGTGATAATAATGCATAAGTCCATAAAGATTACGTGCTGAGTTCATGATGTTCAAAGTGACAACCATGAACGAATTCTGTAACTGCAACCCTAGAAGATAACAGTTCTATATCATATCATGAAACTAGGGCTAACTATATTCTGAGTCAAATTGCTGACAAGTATGAAGAATGAGGCGTAGGGAGAATCATGAACATTCCCTAACGTAGATAGTTAGCCTCACATACCTTAATTCCAACCTTTGAGGGTAATACAATGTTCGTCACCCCTTTCAACTTTGATCTATATCAATACAAGCCAAAGGGATTCTATATTAGCAATAATATTCATGCTTTGGTCATCTAAGCATTTTATCAAACTCTTAGTAGGCATAAAGCTCCACAATCTCCATTAATGGTGTTTCTTCACCCAATTCCCAGTCTATTACTTCTAGGTGATTCTACAATCTCAATTAGATGTAATTAACATCATTCTCCATCACCCATATCATTATAACAATCTCAAGTCAACAATTCAAAACCCTACTATAGTTCGTGTAATTCTCTTTACTAAACCCATTTACTATTCTCCCAAGAACTCATCAATTCACTATTATGAATGATTAGAGTCTAGAAACATTACCTTTTTGACGTTCAATCCTCTTGAATTCAAGTTCTTGGGTTTCCACGCCCAACAATAATGTTCCACTCACAAATCTATTGATTAGAAGGGTTTACTCAAGTTAGAAAGAGATTAGGGACTTGAATTCAACCTAGTGTCACACCCCATTTTGACCCGGAGGTTAAATTAGAAGTACGACATATTGGAGATTCCTGTTTTTGTTTGTTTGTTTTAAGGAGTCGCCACCTAATTATTTATGGTGAATTAGGACACCTAAAGTTTATTAAAGTTATATTTAAAGTTAATTCTGTTTAAGGTCTGCGAAACTTAAGATTCTAGGTAGGGGTTCAATTAGTCTAAAGGGAAGGTATTAGGCATCCTTTAAGACCCATTAACAATGGTTAACCGACCGGACTTATGATTAATTAAGCTAAGGGTAAATATAGTATTATAAATGTTTGGAAAATAACCTATAAATATAGCTAAAGTTTTTTTTTAAAAGTAAAAGGTAATAATGTTATTAGAAATAAGACATGTAAAAATAATAAGTTGTATAAAAGAATATTCCTAATGTTACTTTGTAAACACGACTTATAAATGTTGTTGATTTTTAAACGAAAGTGTAATAATAATGTTTAAAATAATACTTGTAGAAAATGTAGCAAATTAAAATGTATTTGTAAAGTTATTGCAAGATCTACATTAATGTTTTAACAAATGTGTATTTCAAGTGTTCTAAGATAAAGGAATAAATATTCATTCTTTTAACTCAAATATATATGGTCATGCTATTTAAAAATTATTCCAAATAAATGTTATCGATACTATATAAGTAGTTTAAAACATAACTAGAAGTGAATGTAATTTTGTGAAATTAACTACCCACAACTAAACTAAAACCCTTAATGTTACTAGAGTTTAATTAACAAGCACGAATGTTAGTCATACAATACATGTTAAATACATACAAAATAAAAAATAGAGGAGTAGATATGATGAGAATGGGCTCATCCCATTTTAAGGACTGCTGCTGCGTTACTGTTGCTACTTGGGTTTCGGTCCAACGAATTTAGTATATGGCTGCGGATTCCATGCGGTAGCGGTGTCGTTGAGTCTCAAAATGAGACTCTTCGGCTCCGGTGTGTCATGCAAAAGAAAAGAAGAGAAACGAAAAGGATTAGAAACAAAACTCGATTAAATAATCATAGAGGATGAAAAGAAAATTGAAGGACTTGTGCTAAAGGAAAAAAAGGCAAATAATTTTACAGATCGTGCTAATAAAAAAAATAACAAAGACATTGGTTAGTAATTTGCTAACTAAAAAAGGGTTTTAATATACGTCCATATAACAAGATAGAAATCAAAGCCAAATCTTTCATAAGCCATAAGCTTTGAACTATAATCCACAAACTGGAATTGCAGCTAAAGTAGATGAAAGACTGGATAACAATTCTTACTACGCCTACTATTTATAACATCATTCTTTTCAACATTGAAACTCTGAAATCTCTGGTAAACTAGGATTCAAACTGATCATAAGATTAACTCCTTGTTATCTTACACATGATAGGTTACGAACTGAAAATAATTCTTACTGCCCCTATCAGTTTGATAGTCGAGTTGACAGTTTCACGTGAATGCAAACAATATGCCAAAAGAATCAACAAGTAAATGGAGGATGGGTAGAGGTAATGAGCTGAGTTTTAAACCAGAAGTAGAGCGAAAATAGGAAAGCATAAACAACAAAAAAAACGTATTGAATGGAACAGGGACTGATTAGTTCGAAGATCATATGTCACCTAATCCCAACTGGGCACAGCTTTAAGTTCAGAGAGACTTTTGCAATCCATGTACAGCTTATCATCAAGTCTCAATGACATGGACATACAAAAGGCAACCAAATATTTTGAAAGCAAACATCATTTTTCATATACACCCATACGCAAACAGTAGCAGCAGAGTTAATACTTGGAATTTAGAAGAGAAGAAGTCAGTTAAACTGGATCATGTTCGAGTTTCTCGACACATCATATGTTATAAATAAATAAGAGAAGAAGCAGATAGAAAAATCCTTTCAAAGTTTCTATAGGCAGTCTCAATTCTTGGTTTTCGCAATAACACTGTCGAATATCCTTAAGCAATTTGTCCCCTTATTATATTAGTTTTGACAGATGGCTTCTTCAGCTGAACTCAGAACAAAACACATCAAGTAAACTCTCACGTCGACATCATTACCAGTTAACAGTATGAAACATTACTAGGGCATTCAATGGTTTGCAACTCTATTCAACTAAGGCAATGTATTGATATTTTAACCTCACACAAGTCACTGGTTACTATTTCATGCCAAGATCAGATGGGATACTCCCATTCCGCGCTAAAACAGATTTTAGAAAAGATAGGCAGGGAAAAGGGAAAGGAACAACAACCAGAGGCAATGATATACGCATGATGTGTAAATGGTCAAATTTTCTCAAGTTCCACACATAGGTACAGTCAAATCCCAAAGGAAATTAAAGTAATCAAATCCTCTTGTTCAGGGAGTATATACTCAATCATGGTGGGAGCAAAAGTAAGAGTTCTTTGAATGATTTAGTTAGAAATGAGAGAGAGGGTTGAGGTACAGAACAGACCTAAATTAAAACTTAAAGAATACTTAGATGCTTTAATATCTCAACCAATTAATTAAGTCTGCGCAACACTAATGGGCTGCCAGGGATTACGAAATAAGATGACTATCTTTCAAAGTAGCTAACTGGTTTGAAATCATTTAAGAGTGAGCATCAGACTTAGTTCCGACAAGATATACATGCTTGACAAGCATACGAGGCGACACAACACCATGCCGAACAAATTTACCATGTTGTTACTGATCAAATCCAAACAAGCAAGGGAATCTAACCAAACATCAGATATTTGGACATAGTCCAGAGACTCAGAAAATAAAAAAACCAACATATAAGCATGTTTGACTGGAACATAACTAATCTAATCCACCAAGTAAACATGCTAAGCAAACCAACACATAAGTATTCTGAACAAACTGGGCTAATTAATACCTAATCATGCTTAACTGAATAAAATGATCATACAAGACTTACTGAACTAAGCTAATCTGGGCATACCAAACAGATTTAACTATTAAACTCGATGGGGAATTATTCAATCTGATCATAACCAACATGTTTAACAACCAATTAAGCTAACAGATATGACCCGATCAAGGCAGATTTAACTAACATAATATAACTGTTATAACTAGTACAAACTAAACTAGTAAACATACTTAATTAAGCTACTAATCATCACAGCAAATCAAATAGACAACGATAATGAACTAAATTAAACTATTTTAGCTACACAAAGCTGTATAGATCCTAATTAAAAGCAAAGAGAGAAGGAGGATTTCTGACCTGTTTGGGTACAGTGAACTGGGTGTCAATGTCTCGAATCTACACTCGAACGCGACGAACTCGAAATCGATTAAAGAAACCAAAGTTTTTTCAACCAACAGATAGAGTAATCGTTGGCTGCTCTTTTTGGAATCCCGCTATATTTGATGATTAAACTTGGGTTTTGTAGGGACTTTTTGGTTCTAGATCCTTCGTTTTTCGATCTTTTGTTCCTAAAAATAAACCATTCCAAAAAATTCCCCCCCGATCTCTTCCCAAATTCGGATTATTTATAGTATTGTGATTAGGGTTTAAATGGAAGAGGAAGAGGAGCGGGGTGTAGCGAGTGGGGGAACAAAGGCGACAGAGGAGACAGAGGCGTGGGGGGACAAGAGAGAGTGGGGTGCAGAGGGAGAACGTGAGGGAGACGATGGTAAGTGGAGGTGGCGATGGTGGAGAGAACGTGAGGAAAGGAGGGTGAGGAGCAGAGAGGCGTGGGGGACAAGGGAGTGTGGATGTGCAGAGGTGTGGAGATGAGGGGACAAGGGAACGTGGGAGGAAGCAGAGGAGTGGGGGGCGACGATGGTGAGAGGAGAGAAGGGAGAGGAGAAAGAGAGGGAGGCGGGTGAAAGAGATGAAGGGAGAGGGAGGTAGGGTTAGGGTGAAATAAGGATATTGGGTCGGGTCGGGTAAATGGACTGGACCGGGTAGGGATAATAGCTAATGTGTTGGGCTGGTCTGAAATGGGGAGTTAATTGGGCTCAAATTAATCTGAAACTATGGGTTGGGTATTTAAAATGTGGGCTGATTATTTGGGTAGGGAATAACATTGTATTTGTATTTTAAGCCATTAATTTGGCTGAAAATTGTTGATCCTTCCTCCTCTGTTTAATTATTTCTTGGTCTTCTAATTTAACAACTAATACAATATATGCTATGTAAAGACGATAAAGTTTTTTTTACAAAGTGTTGTCTTGTAATTAATTTGACGATTCCAAACCCGAACATGAAACGATGACTAACCGTTTAAAATTTGTGATAAAGTAATGCTCATAATGTTGAAAATAAAAGTAGTGATATTAGTAGTAGCAATAAAATATTATAAAAAATAAAATATTTAGCTTTTCAAGTTAATCTAGAAACCCCGAGTAAATTAAATAAAAGAGGGACAAAATTGGGTGTCAACAGATGCCCCTCTTCGACCGGATATGATGGAATCTTCGGGCGAAGAAGTTGACGTAGTAGCCAATTTTGTTCCGACCGACAGACATGAATTTTAGAAAATATGGGTTAGGAGAATTGGTGGAAAATATGATGAGGTCCGAAGGAATTATGGAAAATTATGGCTGAATCTCAGTTTCGAGTTGCCTACGTATCTAGGGCTGCGGCTGCGCGAGAATCAGGCCATGTGTAGTTCGAAAGTTTTTTGCGGATTCATAATCTTGAGAGGATTGTGGATAGGTGACGAGAAGGGAACATATGTTTATAGCCTCTTAATTATAAATGTGGTGCACAACACACCCATAAGTAGGACTCTACTAGACACGATGCGTATTCTTCAAAGATGCCCCAGTGTTGAGTTATGGAGACACTGGGGGTGTAGAAAGGAATATGAGATTGTAGAAAGAGTTGATTGAAATACAGTTTTGGTGGGGAATATGAAAGAGAAATTGACCTATGTATCACGTGTTTGTGGACATAGGCGGAATTGAGTTCGAGAGTAGATTCGTGACCTTTGCTTGTGAGTTTGGTAATCCTCTTCAACAAATTTGCCCCAGTTCACTGCGTAAGATAAAGTTCCACGTTGTGTCGCGCCTCTGCAGGTTGTACTTTCTGCCAAAACTGAAATTCATGTCAAAATTAGTAATAAAGTTGAAATTATAAAGAGTGTAAAATGATAGTAAATATGAGTGTGGGAATGAAAATGAAGCCGTGTGGCCAATGTTGTCTCTGGTTGTCTTCAGGGACTTGAATGAATGCGTGATGTGTATGCTGAGGATGCAATAATATCTCTAGTTGCAGTTCAAGATGATAGTGATAAGGCCTCCGGCTGTCTTCCGGGACTCGATGATAAATGATATCTGCGAAATTTAAGGTGAATTCGTTAAAGTAGGTAAAGTAGATCATGAAATAAAGAAATGAAGTAAAGAGTGAAGTAAGTGTATAGCCGTTTGGCTTATGCGAGTGAGGCCGTATAGCCATGCGATGTCTCCGGTTGTCTTCGGGGATTTGATGATGCGTCTCCGGTTGTCTTCGGGGACTTGATGCTATGTTTCCGGTTGTCTTCGGGGACTTGATGTTGTGTCTCCGGTTGTCTTCGGGGACTTGATGCTATGTCTCCGGTTGTCTTCGGGAACTTGATGTTGCTTCTCCGGTTGTCTTCGGAGACTTGATGATACATCTCCGGTTGTCTTCAGAGATTTGATGACGTGTCTCCTTTGAAGTTCAAGGTAAAATCGTTAGAATTGGTGAAGTAAATGACAAATAGAGAGTAGATTCATAGTGTAGCCGTATGGCTTATGCATATAAGACTGTATAGCCGAATGATGCCCCCGGTTGTCTTCAGAGACTCGATGCCGATCCTGTAAAATTCAAGATAAAAATGTGAATTCTTATTTTAGGGTAGAATGACCCAATATGTCCTATTTTAGGGTGGACGAACCCGATGTATCCTATTTTAGGGTGGACGAACCCGATATCCTATTTTAGGGTGGAAGAACCCGATATGTCCTATTTCAGGGTGGACGAACCCAAATATCCTATTTTAGGGTGGAAGAACCCAAGCATCCTATTTTAGGGTGGAAGAACCCAAGTATCCTATTTTAGGGTGGACGAACCCAAGCATGTCTCCGGTTGTTTTCGAGGACATGATGCATATGCCATGTGAGACATTTTAAAGAAATGATATCCAATTAAAGGCGGACGAGCCTAAAATGTCCTATTAAAGGCGGACAATCCTAAAGTGTCCTATTAAAGGCGGACGAGCCTAAAGTGTCCTATTAAAGGCGGACAATCCTAGAGTGTCCTATTAAAGGCGGACGAGCCTAAATGTCCTATTAAAGGCGGACGAGCCTAAAGTGTCCTATTAAAGGCGGACGAGCCTAAAATGTATAGTTATCCTCGGGGTGTGATATTGATGCCTCCAGCTGTCTTTGGAAACTCAACAATGATTCCTGCAAAGTTCAGAGTAAAATGGTTAAAGCTGGTAAAGTATATGATAAAATAATTGATAAAGTATGGAGTAAAGTGGTGGAATAGCCGTCTGGCTCATGATGTTGATGGTATCGTGACAGGCCAAATTTAGGACACGTAATCCTGATTTAATTCGCCTTCGATCTCGTCAACCTACAAAAACAGGTGTATAAAGTTACAAAATTATTTTGATAAAAAAAAAAAATAATAATAAATTTAAAGACAAGGTTGGAAGTAAAGCCGTATGGCTTTTTGAGGCGAGGCCACAATGGCCAAAGGACGCTTTTGGCTATGATCGATAGACTTGACTGTTGATCTCGTGGCCTTTTGATTCCTGCACTCAAAGAAAAATTCTTAGTTTGGGAGGGGGAAGTTGATTCGTGTTGACTCGAAGCTTGACGTTGTTGGCGTTCCATTTGTCTTGTTTGTTTGGATCTTGTGATCTCCGTTCAAGCCTCGGTAGATGAACAGTAGTGAAATAATTGAAAGAAAGTATTTCATTTGAAAGGTAGGTATGTAAGTATATGTATAAGGAAATGTAACTATACGTATATAAGTTGTGAAATATGTATATGTGAATGTATGTATGTAAGGAAAGATATATATGTAAATGTATATATATGTAAGTTGTAAAATATTCTGCCAACTTCGGATTGTGACACTTCTAAAGTAATTGGTTCATAATACTTCCTGTCTGGTAGCCTTAATCTTGTCGATGCACAATTGTTCTTTTGTCTATAGCTTTTCAAAACATGCCCCAGTTTTGATTCAGAAGGGTATACTAAACCTATGCTATGTCGTGACCGAACCTTGTATAGGTTGCCTACGTATCCGCCAAGGAATCAGGTCAGAACGTAGTTCGTGAGTTCATAACAAAAATGGTCTGAAGTTTTCTAATAAAGGGACCGAACCCGATGTGGATTGCCTACGTATCCCACCAAGGGAATCAGGTCGGCGTAGTTCTGCTATGTAAATGGCTAAAGGTTTGTAGGATTTCTATATGAATATGATTGACCTGTATGTTGATAGTCTACGAATCCCGTCGAGGGAATAAGGCTAAGCATAGTTCTCCTTGTATAAGGTTTTTTTTTTTTTTTGTTATAGCACAACCGAACCCTATGTGGGCTGCCTACGTATCTCACCATGAGAATCAGGTTAGAACGTAGTTCGTATGCATGCAAAATCATTTGATTTTTTTTTTTTTTTAAATGCAACCGAACCCTATGTGGGCTGCCTACGTATCCCCCATGGGAATCAGGTCAGCGTAGTTCGGATGGCAAAAATTCTAACCTAGTATGACCGAGTCCCTATGTGGGCTGCCTACATATCCGCCGAGGAATCAGGTCAAATGTAGTTCGTACTGGTTGTTAAAGGAAAGGTTGCAAAGTAATGTCGTCGTTTGATCTCTTTTTGGATTGCTAGCTTTCAGGCTTATGTTATCACCTATCGGCTATTTCAATTCTTTTGAGTGGAATCTTGTCTTGTCCCCTAGTTTGTTTGTCACTCTCTCGGGATGTATGTTGTCTATTCGTACATTTTATGTCACAATCGTAGAGTTGACAGTTTTGATAAATAAAGTAGAAAATAGATGATTAAGGAAAATCAGAAATGCATTCATAGTTTTGCAATTCAAGCTTCCACAAGGTGAAGCAAAACAAACAAAATTTTGAGTACGGTTCAAGCATCAATGAAAGAAAACAAGTTCACTACATGTTCATGCTACCAAGGCTCCTGACGGATCGAGGACGGAGTACAAGTCCAATTCTTCGGAGTCTTTCCTGGTTAGGCGCCCCATATTGTCAGTGCCTTGGTGTTGCGAGTAGTTGTATTGGATTGTTCCCACGAGAGCGACAAAGTTGTTGATCTGACTCTTTCCGCACTGGACTCCTCTAAATCTTGGCATTTCCGTGAGCAGGCAAAGGATTGTTGACCACATTGGGCTTAGCTTCAGCGAGCTGAATTACTCCTTCCTTAATCAGGGCTTCGATTTTATTTTTAAGCCCATAGCAATCTTCAGTGGCGTGCCCAACAACTCCAGAGTGGTATGCGCAACTTTTGGAACCATCAAACCATTTTGGGATAGGCTCGGGAATTTTTCCTTCAATCGGTTGTATTATGCCTGCTGCTTTCATTCTTTCGAACAATTGAGCCAAGGGTTCAGCAATCTGAGTGTAATTACGGGTGTTTTTGGTGTCAGGGTTTGGACGGGCTCTAGGTATAGTATGTGGTCGATTTTGGTAAGTTGGAGCTTGGTTGGGTTGATACGGGCGTGGGTTTTGATGCGGAGGCGCTCGGGGTTGGTAGTAGTTTGCTTGGGTGTTGTAAACGGGGTAAGGAGGTAGTGGAGCTTGGTAGGGTTCAGGGTAGTGGTAAGGGTAGAAAGTTTGTTGTGGGTGGTTAAAGTATGGAATGGCTTGGCTCGGCTCATGTCCTTGAGCGTTCATGACTGCAGCGACATCTTCCTTCTTCTTTTTAATCCCGTTGATAGAACCAGATTGTATAGCTTTGTTCATTGCTTGTAAAGCAATAAGATCTTGAATTTTCCCCGATTTGATTCCTTCTTCCAAGGCTTCTCCCATTCGAACAAATTCTGTGAATTTTTGTCCCATCATACCTATCATTTTCTCGTAAAATATGCCAGCCTGGCATTCAATGAAGGTAGCAGTCATTTCCCTATCATTCATCGGAGGTTGAACCCTGGCTGCTTCTGACCTCCAACGTAACGCATATTCGCGGAACGTCTCAGTTGACTTCCTGGTTAACTTAGTCATGTAAACTCTATCTGGTGTGATATCGGTGTTAAAACTGAACCTGTCCGTAAAGTCTTGCGCCATGTCACTCCAACCACGCCATTTACGGACATCCTGTTGTGTATACCAAGTAAGTGCTTCGCCAGATAAGCTTCTTATGAAGAGCTTCATCCTTATGCTCTGGTCTCTGCCCACTCCAACCAGTTTGTCACAATAAGCCCTTAAGTGTGTATGAGGGTCGCCTGTTCCATTGAATGTATCAAATTTCGGCGGTTTGTAGCCCACGGGTAAATCAACGTCAGGTTGAACACAGAGATCTTCGTATTCTACACTCTTAGTTCCTCTAGCAACTTGAAGGTTCCTCATTGCTTCTTTGAGACTGTGGATCTCTTTTAGCAATATGTTATCTGCCCCTGCCTTTGCATCCTTTTCCATTTCCTCGTATTGATCTACCTCGGGTTGGAACCTGACCGTTATTGGATTGGTAAAGGCTTGTGTTTCTGCGGCATATACCGGAGGAACGTATTGTGCATTAGGGGTGACAAAGTGTGCCCCGTGTATATGCTGGGTTGGATAAGTTTGGACGATGGGGGTGTTTTGGACAAGAGGTGGTGTGTTGTAATTGGTGTTTATAGGTGGTTGATTCGGTGGGTTTAGAGGAGTAGTTATAGGTGGTGGGTTAGTGTTGGTGGATAAAGGAATGTAAAGAGTATGACCTAGTGATTGATTTGGTGGGTTGACGGGTGGCGGATTAGGAGTAGCATAAGCAGTGTAGATGGGTGGTTGACTTTGTGGAGGAGTATAGTTAGTGTAAGTGGGTGGTTGACTTTGTGGAGGAGTATAGGCGGATGATGGATTTTGTGGATTTGCGGGGGTGATCGGAGGTAAGTTGTTGTTGGTAGGTGCATTGTTTTGGGGAGGAAAATGCTCAGCAACTGGGGATTCGAGTGATGGGAAACGAGGTGGTTCTGGTGCAGTATTGCTAGGTTCAGAAGGTGAATTTTGGAGTGTGATGGATAAATTGGTCAAGTCCCTAACCCGATTTAGTTCTCCACGTTGATTCTCAATTTCTTGAGTCAGGCGGGCGATATGTTCATCCCGTTGAATAGCAGTTCCATGTTCAGAAGTTTCAGGCGGATCGCTAGCGATCACGAGGTTTTCTACACCAGTTGGAATAGGTGCGGCCGGATCAGACATAGTAATTTCATTTCCTTGGACAGCCCAACTACGTTCAGGTAACGATGACGTCTTTGACCTCGTGATGTAAGGATGGTCGGCCATCGAGCGTCAACATGAATCAACTCTCTGTTCGGGAATAAGATAAAATAGACATACAGTATAAACGATGTTAATATCATGAACATATCTAGGTAAAGTCATTATCACGTAAAGTCAAGTAAGTCATGTAGCAAATAATTCATCAAATAGAGTCAAACAAGTTGTCAAACAAGCATATCAAGCAACAACGTGTCCTAACATGCATGTGACCTCTTTGTGCCAGAGGTAGGCCTAACGTTTGTTTGAAGGGTAAAGTGTGCCATAATACGTCATCCCGTTGCTTTGATTAAACGAATTCTATTTCCCAAAATAAAGTACAAGATAATGTAATATTTATTACATGTCAAATGAATACAACATAAAGTGTTTCCTAATCTAAATAAAGTAAATAAAATTTCTATGTCTAACTTCTAGCTCCATTTGTGATACCCTTGATCTTCGTCATTTGTTATATTCCGATGCATACCTGTCATAGAAATGTTAGTCACCCCCTCCTTTCTAAAGTTTAATTAATTAGAGCAAATAGTCAATATTTAGGCACAGTTATCCTTCAAACATGCATATAAAGTATGATTGGTGTCATTTGGGGTCGTGAACCCGCTTGGACGTTTGGACAAAGTCATCTAATGGGCTTAATACACCAAGGATATTAAACCTCCTAGGATATGAAATGTATGCTCTTAATAAAAGGTGTTGGTTTAGCCCTATCCTAGGTTGACTAGGAGTGGGTTTACTAGACGCAAGGTTCCCGAGTGGACTACTCGAGTGAGAAGGCTACGCGGTCACCGTTATTCGGACACCCCCGTGCACGCGCCAACTCTCCTAAGATTTGGATTCTACGAAGAAATTTGCGGGTGCGCTAAACACACCTCGCGTGTACGTGTGATAGTGTAAATTTCCAGAAGTGGAGGAAATATGAACGGAATGACAATTTATCGAAGCAGTAACACATAAACAGTTTATATCAAAACAAACAGTTTATATCAAACAAACAATTAATAGCATGTAAAAAATAGTTAACAAATAAATAAAGTGATTCCAAATAAACACACAAAGCCTATTTAAACTAAGTCCGTTATGGTTAGAACCTAAGTGATCTCCCCAGCGGAGTCGCCAAGCTGTCACACCCCATTTTGACCCGGAGGTTAAATTAGAAGTACGACATATTGGAGATTCCTGTTTTTGTTTGTTTGTTTTAAGGAGTCGCCACCTAATTATTTATGGTGAATTAGGACACCTAAAGTTTATTAAAGTTATATTTAAAGTTAATTCTGTTTAAGGTCTGCGAAACTTAAGATTCTAGGTAGGGGTTCAATTAGTCTAAAGGGAAGGTATTAGGCATCCTTTAAGACCCATTAACAATGGTTAACCGACCGGACTTATGATTAATTAAGCTAAGGGTAAATATAGTATTATAAATGTTTGGAAAATAACCTATAAATATAGCTAAAGTTTTTTTTTAAAAGTAAAAGGTAATAATGTTATTAGAAATAAGACATGTAAAAATAATAAGTTGTATAAAAGAATATTCCTAATGTTACTTTGTAAACACGACTTATAAATGTTGTTGATTTTTAAACGAAAGTGTAATAATAATGTTTAAAATAATACTTGTAGAAAATGTAGCAAATTAAAATGTATTTGTAAAGTTATTGCAAGATCTACATTAATGTTTTAACAAATGTGTATTTCAAGTGTTCTAAGATAAAGGAATAAATATTCATTCTTTTAACTCAAATATATATGGTCATGCTATTTAAAAATTATTCCAAATAAATGTTATCGATACTATATAAGTAGTTTAAAACATAACTAGAAGTGAATGTAATTTTGTGAAATTAACTACCCACAACTAAACTAAAACCCTTAATGTTACTAGAGTTTAATTAACAAGCACGAATGTTAGTCATACAATACATGTTAAATACATACAAAATAAAAAATAGAGGAGTAGATATGATGAGAATGGGCTCATCCCATTTTAAGGACTGCTGCTGCGTTACTGTTGCTACTTGGGTTTCGGTCCAACGAATTTAGTATATGGCTGCGGATTCCATGCGGTAGCGGTGTCGTTGAGTCTCAAAATGAGACTCTTCGGCTCCGGTGTGTCATGCAAAAGAAAAGAAGAGAAACGAAAAGGATTAGAAACAAAACTCGATTAAATAATCATAGAGGATGAAAAGAAAATTGAAGGACTTGTGCTAAAGGAAAAAAAGGCAAATAATTTTACAGATCGTGCTAATAAAAAAAATAACAAAGACATTGGTTAGTAATTTGCTAACTAAAAAAGGGTTTTAATATACGTCCATATAACAAGATAGAAATCAAAGCCAAATCTTTCATAAGCCATAAGCTTTGAACTATAATCCACAAACTGGAATTGCAGCTAAAGTAGATGAAAGACTGGATAACAATTCTTACTACGCCTACTATTTATAACATCATTCTTTTCAACATTGAAACTCTGAAATCTCTGGTAAACTAGGATTCAAACTGATCATAAGATTAACTCCTTGTTATCTTACACATGATAGGTTACGAACTGAAAATAATTCTTACTGCCCCTATCAGTTTGATAGTCGAGTTGACAGTTTCACGTGAATGCAAACAATATGCCAAAAGAATCAACAAGTAAATGGAGGATGGGTAGAGGTAATGAGCTGAGTTTTAAACCAGAAGTAGAGCGAAAATAGGAAAGCATAAACAACAAAAAAAACGTATTGAATGGAACAGGGACTGATTAGTTCGAAGATCATATGTCACCTAATCCCAACTGGGCACAGCTTTAAGTTCAGAGAGACTTTTGCAATCCATGTACAGCTTATCATCAAGTCTCAATGACATGGACATACAAAAGGCAACCAAATATTTTGAAAGCAAACATCATTTTTCATATACACCCATACGCAAACAGTAGCAGCAGAGTTAATACTTGGAATTTAGAAGAGAAGAAGTCAGTTAAACTGGATCATGTTCGAGTTTCTCGACACATCATATGTTATAAATAAATAAGAGAAGAAGCAGATAGAAAAATCCTTTCAAAGTTTCTATAGGCAGTCTCAATTCTTGGTTTTCGCAATAACACTGTCGAATATCCTTAAGCAATTTGTCCCCTTATTATATTAGTTTTGACAGATGGCTTCTTCAGCTGAACTCAGAACAAAACACATCAAGTAAACTCTCACGTCGACATCATTACCAGTTAACAGTATGAAACATTACTAGGGCATTCAATGGTTTGCAACTCTATTCAACTAAGGCAATGTATTGATATTTTAACCTCACACAAGTCACTGGTTACTATTTCATGCCAAGATCAGATGGGATACTCCCATTCCGCGCTAAAACAGATTTTAGAAAAGATAGGCAGGGAAAAGGGAAAGGAACAACAACCAGAGGCAATGATATACGCATGATGTGTAAATGGTCAAATTTTCTCAAGTTCCACACATAGGTACAGTCAAATCCCAAAGGAAATTAAAGTAATCAAATCCTCTTGTTCAGGGAGTATATACTCAATCATGGTGGGAGCAAAAGTAAGAGTTCTTTGAATGATTTAGTTAGAAATGAGAGAGAGGGTTGAGGTACAGAACAGACCTAAATTAAAACTTAAAGAATACTTAGATGCTTTAATATCTCAACCAATTAATTAAGTCTGCGCAACACTAATGGGCTGCCAGGGATTACGAAATAAGATGACTATCTTTCAAAGTAGCTAACTGGTTTGAAATCATTTAAGAGTGAGCATCAGACTTAGTTCCGACAAGATATACATGCTTGACAAGCATACGAGGCGACACAACACCATGCCGAACAAATTTACCATGTTGTTACTGATCAAATCCAAACAAGCAAGGGAATCTAACCAAACATCAGATATTTGGACATAGTCCAGAGACTCAGCAAATAAAAAAACCAACATATAAGCATGTTTGACTGGAACATAACTAATCTAATCCACCAAGTAAACATGCTAAGCAAACCAACACATAAGTATTCTGAACAAACTAGGCTAATTAATACCTAATCATGCTTAACTGAATAAAATGATCATACAAGACTTACTGAACTAAGCTAATCTGGGCATACCAAACAGATTTAACTATTAAACTCGATGGGGAATTATTCAATCTGATCATAACCAACATGTTTAACAACCAATTAAGCTAACAGATATGACCCGATCAAGGCAGATTTAACTAACATAATATAACTCTTATAACTAGTACAAACTAAACTAGTAAACATACTTAATTAAGTTACTAATCATCACAGCAAATCAAATAGACAACGATAATGAACTAAATTAAACTAGTTTAGCTACACAAAGCTGTATAGATCCTAATTAAAAGCAAAGAGAGAAGGAGGATTTCTGACCTGTTTGGGTACAGTGAACTGGGTGTCAATGTCTCGAATCTACACTCGAACGCGACGAACTCGAAATCGATTAAAGAAACCAAAGTTTTTTCAACCAACAGATAGAGTAATCGTTGGCTGCTCTTTTTGGAATCCCGCTATATTTGATGATTAAACTTGGGTTTTGTAGGGACTTTTTGGTTCTAGATCCTTCGTTTTTCGATCTTTTGTTCCTAAAAATAAACCATTCCAAAAAATTCCCCCCCGATCTCTTCCCAAATTCGGATTATTTATAGTATTGTGATTAGGGTTTAAATGGAAGAGGAAGAGGAGCGGGGTGTAGCGAGTGGGGGAACAAAGGCGACAGAGGAGACAGAGGTGTGGGGGGACAAGAGAGAGTGGGGTGCAGAGGGAGAACGTGAGGGAGACGATGGTAAGTGGAGGTGGCGATGGTGGAGAGAACGTGAGGAAAGGAGGGTGAGGAGCAGAGATGCGTGGGGGACAAGGGAGTGTGGATGTGCAGAGGCGTGGAGATGAGGGGACAAGGGAACGTGGGAGGAAGCAGAGGAGTGGGGGGCGACGATGGTGAGAGGAGAGAAGGGAGAGGAGAAAGAGAGGGAGGCGGGTGAAAGAGATGAAGGGAGAGGGAGGTAGGGTTAGGGTGAAATAAGGATATTGGGTCGGGTCGGGTAAATGGACTGGACCGGGTAGGGATAATAGCTAATGTGTTGGGCTGGTCTGAAATGGGGAGTTAATTGGGCTCAAATTAATCTGAAACTATGGGTTGGGTATTTAAAATGTGGGCTGATTATTTAGGTAGGGAATAACATTGTATTTGTATTTTAAGCCATTAATTTGGCTGAAAATTGTTGATCCTTCCTCCTCTGTTTAATTATTTCTTGGTCTTCTAATTTAACAACTAATACAATATATGTTATGTAAAGACGATAAAGTTTTTTTTACAAAGTGTTGTCTTGTAATTAATTTGACGATTCCAAACCCGAACATGAAACGATGACTAACCGTTTAAAATTTGTGATAAAGTAATGCTCATAATGTTGAAAATAAAAGTAGTGATATTAGTAGTAGCAATAAAATATTATAAAAAATAAAATATTTAGCTTGTCAAGTTAATCTAGAAACCCCGAGTAAATTAAATAAAAGAGGGACAAAATTGGGTGTCAACACCTAGAATCATGATAACACTTACCTTGTATGGTTCTTGAGGCTTGGGACTTGTTCTTATTGACTTTACGGTAATTTTTCGTGAATGGGGTGCTGGGGAAATAAGCCCCAAACCTTAGATATAACTAAAAACGCGTAACCCGACTTTTTGACCCGAATCTGACCCGATTCGCGATTGGTCCGCGATGCTGGACCATCGCGCAATGGTATGCAGCTAAATACTCAGACTTGAGCGATCGGCCCGCGATTCGGGGACATCGCACGCGCCCCCACGCGCTTGAAAGAGCTACGGGTGTCGGTTCTGCACAGCGTTCGGTAAAATGGACATAACTTCTTGTACAGAGCTCTGTTTGGGCTCCATAATATACCGTTGGAAATATATTTCAAAGTGATACAACTTTCATGTTTTAAGTTTCCACAAATTCCCAACGGAGTTTCACGAAATTGCACTGGAAGACAGACGTATCGAAAATTTAGCCGATTCTATCGAATTTTAAGTGCCTTACTATTAGCCATATTGAGACGATCATATCTCCTTGCTCCGATCTCTGATTGTCTTGGTCCTTATATAGTTAGAAAGGTATTTCTACATACTACAACTTTCATTAAGGGTACTTTCCCGAATTCCCAACTAATCAAGGAGTTATCTCTGCCCGAAGTAGGCCTATCAACCATTTTCGCAAAACGTTCAAATCTTCAGTTTTTCCCCTAAAACTCTAATGATATGAGTCTAAACTTAGTTCCAAGATACGGGGTGTTACACTACACCTCAAACAGACCCCTTAACGCCCTTATTTTCCATCGAAAACCAACCCCAAAAAACAAGCTCTAAACCCAACCTCTGTAATATCCAACACTTTCTACAAAAATTTATTTCTTTCATTACTCCATTAATTCATCCTTAAAATAATAAGTTATTTATCCATAATTTAGTTATTAGATATTAAATTAAAATATTAGAGTTTGGAAGGAAGGAAGAAGAAAGGGGAGACGGGGATTTATCTTGGAAGTGGAATGGGGATTTTTCTACGGGGAAGAAAGAAGCAAGGGGAATGGCAGGGGTTTGGCATGGTGTTGGCAGGGGTTTGGGGTGGGGTGGGGGCCACATATGTTTTTTTTTTTACTTATAATTATTTTGGACCCAATGCCACATGTCATTTTTTAATTGGTTTTTTTGCCACGTCACCGCGAGTGTAATACACACATTTATGTTTTTCGCTGATTGTAAAAAAAGTGGCTAAATGGTACAAATTCGGAGAGGTTTAGGTGTCAAATTGGAACAAGCTTAGGTTTAGGTAGCCATGAGGAAAATGTGACAAAGTTTAGGGGGCTATCTATGACTTTTGCTAAAAAAATATATTGGCTCAACTCATCCGCAACCAAAGCTACATTCATACTTTTTTACGGGTGTCCTTTTGTGGGCCGGGGTTAAAACTAGGGAAAATTACACATTTGGTCATTCGATCAAACATATAATTTACAGTTGCTAGCCAATATACATATATTATATAGTAACTATACCTTTTTTATACATCGAGTCGCTATATAAGTTAATTTCCCCCATTTCAAAAGTTTACAAATTTAGATTGTGACAGATAATCGCCCTCATGTCCTTCTTCTTTTCATATGGCCGAAGTATAGTCAAAAGTCATAAGTTAGGAATTCTACTTATGGCTTTTGACTTATTTTTGTTATTTTAGCTTTAAAAAAGTGTTTTTCTCAAACACTACAAAAGTGCTTGAAAGCTATTTTGGCTTAAAAGCATCTAAAATAATTCAATTCAAACAAGCTCTTTCTGCCAAAAGCTCGGGCAAAATTGCTGAACTTTTAGCCATATATGCATGAACTTCAGGCAAAAATGGCTAAAGTTTAGGCAAAATGACTAAATTCTGCCATATATTATTGAAGTCTAGCAAAAAAATGATTGAACTTTAGCTTGTGCCTGAACTTCATCCATGTGTGCCTAACTTCAGCTAGATGAAACATCAGGCTTTATCAAGCCCATTTTCAGACACATCATATCTAAAATTTTGAAGTGATATATTTGCAAATTTTTATGCACTGCAAATATGACTTAAATGATGGTCCCAAAATAGTATCTATGCACTTAAGTCGTATCAGATCATGTTACGAGTAGCCTTAGGCTGAGTTAGTCCAATATACTAGTTCCCCGACTATTACACTTCCTAGGTTGATGGCAGGCAAGAAGGGAAAGAATTTTGTTAGGAAACTCGACCAATTATTATAACAATTTGGCCAGACTTGTAATTTGACACTCTAACTGAATCTAGATATATAGTATGAGTTTTCCCCAAGGAATTTTAATTATTTATAATGTTAGCATCCCTTATTACCAAAAGAGGAAAAAAAAAAAAACAGAAGATGAATAGCACTCAAATTTAAATGTAAATCCGTTAGTAAGGTCCAAGCTTTCGAAAATGTGAAAACCTTCTTTTCTACGAGACGTCAAGGCCATATCATGCCATGTGCAAGTCTTCTTTATAATGTGTTTATCAGGCTTCTTCTTATTCTAATTCATTTTAATAGTAACATGATATGCTTATCATTTCAAATTTATTCTTTTGAGTAATTAATACAGCTATACCCAGATATTGGCGGCACAGTACAGTGATTTAAGGATTCGACATTAATGGCTTTGCATGTGTGCACTGGAATTACAGCTTTCAGAACTTCAAATACAAGTGATACGTATAGGAGTCATGTTAAAGAAAAATTGAAAAATCGACGTGAAAAACTAACGTGTATGTTTGACTTGTTTGGTTAGCTTTTAGATTAGAGAGAAAAAAAAAAGGAGCTATACTTTAATTAGTTTTATTTGATATTAAATAATCAGAAAATTGAAGTATAGATTCTCTTAAAATCGTTAGATACATTCATATGCATTAATTCTTGAGGTATAATGTTAAATAGGATTATTTAAAGGACCAACTTTTTGTTAGGTGTTTGATCCTAACGATGATCGAGTATAGTTAGTTCTAATCAATTTTTCTTTTTCTGCTTACGAAAATGTAATCTCATATATTGCCTATTACAAGATGTGACCCTTCTCCTCATAATTTGATTTGAAGGGTCATTAACATAGTAGTCATTCACGTATGTAAGAGGTGAAGTAATTAAAGCGTGACAGAACAATGGTAACACTATCAGAAAAATCATATTTGGACAAAATGTCAGCTACAGTATTGGCTTCTCCGAATATATGTTAGACAGGCGGCTCTCCAAAATCGTTGAGTAGTGACTTGCATTTATTAAGAATGTAAGTATTTATCATTTACTCCATTAAGCATAGAGCATAAGATGAGAGTCAGATTCAAATAAATGAAATGTTCTCATTTCCTTGTTCTTTAATTTCGTTATAACGAGTCAAAATGTATTAAACTCCTATAGCTTCTTGGTTTTATGATAGTGCCTTGAAAACCTATAACTTAGGACGTTACAAATTATACTGAGTCTAATTCAATAAGGTTGGGTTTCATACATTGGATGTGCGTCGCACAGCCAACGCACAAAATACCCCTCTCTGATTCTCACACCTGTAATGCATTGGTTGTGCAGAGCACAGCTGATGCACAAAAGTACTCATGCGATGGCCATGCGATGCATGACCAATGCACAAGCAGCTCCAGTTGTCCTAATTAGACCGAGATTGGGCGAACTTATCACATATTTGCTCTAGCTTATAAATAGTTGTTTTTTACATTAGAATAGACGACTTTTGACCTAGCGAGAGCGAGGAGCCTAGAGGCCGGAGATTATTGGGTTTTATCTTTTCTTCTCCTTATTACTAGTTTTTATATTTTCTTTGAATGATTTGTTGCTTTTCATCCATGTCTATGTGGGGCTAAACTTCTTGTTCTAGGGTTGTAGTAAACCATGAATATTGACGTTTGATGATTATTTCTTATCGTAATACAAATTATTGATCTTGATTGTTTCTTTAATTCTGTGCATAATTGCTTGATTGTTTGGCCAACAGTAAGTTCTATAGACTATCTAATATACATGAAGTAGAGAGGGCGTGATCTGATTATCCCTAAAGTTGGGCTAGAATTTGTGTCTAGGATAGGAATATACTTAGTTGCCGCGTTTAGTTAAATACTGTAAACGAATTGCGTTCATAACAGGTCAATTCTATAGAAATATAGGCGGTGAAATGTTTTGAATAGGCGAGTAGTAGTTCGAGAGAATACTACGAGAGTTAATAATCCGGTTAATTAGCAATCATCGATTATTCGGATTAAAGGGAAATAGTTCGAAAACCCAATAGGATCGGTGAACCAACCGCAACCCTGGAACATTTATCTTATTGATAGTATAAAACCCGCTCTTTCTTGGTTGAAGTTCATTATTTGTTTTCTTTTTATTTAATTAGTTTATCATCACAATCTTAGAATTTCATCTCTTGTATAGATAATTTGTATAGTTTAATTTAGTTGACGGTTAATTATAAGTCCCTGTGGGTTCGACATCCGATTTCTAAAATCGCTATATTACTTGTATGATCACGTATACTTGCGTGTGCGTTTGGGAGCAACAAGTTTTTGATGCCGTTGCAGGGGACTTAGAAATTAACTGTTTTTCTAGATTAGACTTTTCCTTTTAACTTTACAATTTTTTATTTTATATTATTTTTCTTTTATTTTGTGTGTTTTCTTTTACATGGTGTTTTCATCTTGTCAATACTTGGCATATTTGGAGTACAACTTTAAAATATATATATGCTGCTTAACATGATATACTCTCAAAGGGTTTTACTCACATAGCTAAAGAAAAGATTGAGTTCTTATATGAGCTTGAAATTTTTTATTTGGCTGTTCACTACTTGAATGAGAATTTGGGTGCAAAGGTTGATGCGTTTAGCGCTCAACAGTTTAGTGATAAGTTGTGTGTAGCTAAAAAAGAACTTAAAAGGAAAATTGAGGAGTTAAAATTAGACAGTAAATCATTAGACCATATTTTTCTTGATGATGCCAATGTTGATACAAGTGCACTAGAGTCTTCTGAGGAAGTAGATAATATTTTTTTTATGACTCTAGCTTGTGTTTATGTGAGGATGTAAATAGTAATGCAATTCATGAGTCTGTGCGCATTAGACCTCACTCAAATCATTTTTCTACATTGTGCTTGGATAGTGGGATAATAGTCAATCCATTTGAACCTTTGGTTGAATCAAAGGATGAGGAACAAAGTGCCTATATTCTTGAATTTGTTGAACCAGAAAGACAAAATTTAATCCCTCATCAAAAGGAAAGGAGGTGGGGAAGACTACATTGATTATCAGGCTCAATTGGATATGTACCTCCACCCCTGAATCATAGCCGAAATCTTGAAGCGAAATTGGGGGTACAATTCATAAGTTCGAGGTGGAGGAAAAATATAGTTCACGTCGTGCCGCGACGTTAACTAAGGCTCTTATTGGGAGGCAACCCAATGTGTAATAGTTTTAGATTTTTTTTTTTTTTTTGTGTATTGCAGATTAGGGGAAGTCTGAGTAGCCGAAGATGAAAGTTGAGGAGCATGTTTGAGCTTAAGTGTGGGGTCGTGCCGACCCTTGATGTTGAAGATTGTGTTGCTAGCTAGGCCCTAGTGGGCCTCAGGGAGTGTTTCTTGCCTTACTTTGTTTTAATTTGTCCATCTATATGCTTCGAGGGCAAAGCATGATTTAAGTGTAGGGTGGGAGATACGTCCCTTCTAACAACATTTTGAGGTCAAGGATGATGATCAATATGCCTTAGGATTTTTTTTAGTAGTGTTGAGTCTTAGAGTCTTATAAAAATAAAAATATAAAGGAAACAAAAACTCAAAAAGATTTTAGTTTTCTGTTAAGTTTGTTTTATAGCTTCTTGAGTCCCTAGTTAGTGGCATACATCATCCGTCCCCTTGGGTTTTCTTATGACCTCGGTTCTTTCCTGAGGGGGACCTTTGACCGGGTTTGTTTTTTTTAGTTTTTGTAAAGAGTAGTATGAGTCGAGCCTGTAAGACCACTTGAATGCTAGGTGCTCGGGTTAGGTGAAATATGGAGATCGTGAGTTGTTCTTGATGACTTTGAAAGCATGCTTGAAAAAAAGTAACCTCTCTCGATACATTTTCTTATTAAATTGAATTGACTCATGTATGACCCACTTGGCATCATTGGTGCTTGCTGCTTGATTTGAGGGTCATTATGGATCCAATTTTTTTATTGAGTATGTGCCACGTGTGAGTGAGGATGCTTGATATTGATGACTAGAACTTTCCCGGTGTGTGTCGTGAAGCGAAATTGAGTTGTTAAGTTTAGGAAGTGATATAGGCATTTGTTTGTTAGCCAAATTTTAACCATTGTTTGCCTACCCTTTCTGTAGATCACCCTAGTTAGCCTCATTGAGCCTTTAGCCTTTTCCTTTGATAGCCGTTGATAAGCTTACCCCGTTGTTCTTTTTGACCATAATTTGATCCTTTTTTACTCCTCAAGCACTTTAGTTGCTACGTAATGAAATCGGAGTTGGGGCATTAAGAGAGGGGAAAGTTTGTTGAATAAAGTTGAAGCGAAGTCTATTGGTGCACCTAATTGTATTTGAAATGCTTGTTAGTGGGAAGTATCATATATATATATATATGTATAACAAAAACAAAAAAGAAATGAAAAAAAGAGAAAACCTAGTAGTTAGATGTTTGCTTTCTTAGTATAGTCACCCACTAGCTTGTCGAAAAGATTATGGTGCTTAAAGTTTGGAAAAAAATGGGTGTTGATTGGAGAGAATGGGTAGTTTGTGGTTGAAAATTGTGGTTGGTGAAGGATTGTGCAAAAAATGAATACGTGGGAAAGTATTAAAGTGCTTAGGGAGGATAGTCACTATTTCAAAACATTTCCTACCCGTCCCTTAGCCTACGTCACAACCCTACAAGTCCTACTTGATCCTACATTCAACATACTCTAATTTGTGAAGCGGTTACACTAAGGACGAGCCTATGGTTCGTCATTTTCTAGCATTGGATTTTTTTTGTGAGAGTGAGTGATATTTTTGCATCTTATGTCCATTAAAATAATGTCATTGAATTCTTGTGAGATATGGACAAATCTCTGTTGGGTGAGGGCACATAGTGAGAAAATACTCAAAATACCCCCCAACGTTTGACCAAAATCCCAACTACACACCTAACCTTTGTGTTGGTCCTATTACCCCCCTGGACAATTTTTTTTAGTATTAAAATCCCTTTTTTTTGCTGATGTGGACTCGCGTGACTACACCTCTCAGTGGCGCGTTATAGCCTTTAAAAAACAGCATCTGACGTGTTTTAAAATGCCAACTGGACTGCCGCATAGATAAATTTAAAGAAAATCTGATTTGTACACTCCATTGCCAACTGGAGTGCCACATAGCTGCTACGTAGATAAATTTAGAGCTAGGATAGTGGTTATTCTTATAATCAATGTTTTCCCAAATCAAATTAAAAAAAATAAAAAATCTGAAGACAAAAAAAATGAAAAATCTGGAAAACAAAAAACAAGGTTTAAAATCGAATCTTGTTAAGGAAAATCTGATTGAAAGTTGCTTGTTGCTTGGTTGGAGTTGTTTAAGCACTAATTCTTTGAGTTGATTTGGGAAGAAAATTAAACTCAATTTCTAGGAATTTGGAGAAAGCTATGAACAATTTTTGGCTGTTCAAACTAATATGTATTCAGAGATAATGGCACACCAAGTAGGTTTCCTTAAATTCTTGATTGTTTGATCAAATTAATGGATGAACTTTGTTCTACTAGGTGTTAGGAAGAGAAAATACTCAAAATACCCCCCAACGTTTGACCAAAATCCCAACTACACACCTAACCTTTGCGGGGGGTCCTATTACCCCCCTGGACAATTTTTTTCAGTAGCAAAATGGCCCTTTTTTGCTGATGTGGCAGAGTGCGTGAATACACCGCCCAGTGGCGCGTGACGGCCTTCAAAAATCTGCATCTGACATGTTTTGGACGCCAACTAAGCTGCCACGTAGATAAATTTGAACTCCCTCCATTTTTAGGCTACTTCATCTTCTTCTTCACCATTTTTAGGCCACATATATCTATCTCCTTTTTTTTTTGTCAAAATAATATCCATTATAAATTCATAAATTAAACTCCGTTGCTACTTGTTGCTTGGTTGGAGATTCTTTGAGTTGATTTGGGGAGAAAATTAAACTCCATTGTGGAGAAAGCTATGAAGAACACCAAGTGGGTTTCTTTAAATTCTTGATTGTTTGATCAAATTAACCTTGGTTTCTTTCACATTTGGGTTTGTTTGAATTATAATCACTGTTTTCCCAAATCAAATTAAAAAAAAAAAAAAACTGAAGAAAAAAAAAACGACAGATCTGGAAAAAAAAAACCAAGGTTGAAAAATCTAATCTTGTTAAAGAGATTTGAGATTGGAAGTTGCTTGTTTGGAGTTGCTACTTGTTGCTTGGTTGGAGATTCTTTGAGTTGATTTGGGGAGAAAATTAAACTCCATTGTGGAGAAAGCTATGAAGAACACCAAGTGAGTTTCTTTAAATTCTTGATTGTTTGATCAAATTAACCTTGGTTTCTTTCACATTTGGGTTTCTTTGGATTATAATCACTGTTTTCCCAAATCAAATTAAAAAAAAAAAAAAAACTGAAGAAAAAAAAAACGACAGATCTGGAAAAAAAAAAACCAAGGTTGAAAAATCTAATCTTGTTAAAGAGATTTGAGATTGGAAATTGCTTGTTTGGAGTTGCTACTTGTTGCTTGGTTGGAGATTCTTTGAGTTGATATGGTGTGATTTTTTTTTTTCAACTCCTAATGAAGACGATGATGACGTGGCACGTGGGCCAGGCGCGTGTGGACAACCGCCATTTAATATTTGGGGGTTGGCTGATTGATCTGCCACATCAGCAAAAAAGGGCCATTTTGCTACTGAAATTTTTGTCTAGGGGGGTAATAGGACCCCCGCAAAGGTTAGGTGTGTAGTTGGGATTTTGGTCAAACGTTGGGGGGTATTTTGAGTATTTACTCGTGTTAGGAAGCTTCCTTTCACATTTGGGTTTGTTTGGATCAAATTTGAGGAAGTTGGTGTGATTTTTTTTTTTCAACTCCTAATGATGATGTTGATGAAGATGTTGATGAAGATGAAGGAGAATTGGATATGGGTTTTCGGATGCTCATACTGAAAATGGAGTATGGAAAATTGAGAGATTTTTTTTTTTTTGAAGAAGAGTAGATGGAAGGAGGAAGGGGGGAAATTAATAAAAAATGGGGGGAAATTAAAGATGTGGCACGTGGGCCAGGCGCGTGTGGACAAGCGCCTGTTAATAATTGGGGGTTGTCATATTGGACTGCCACATCAGCAAAAAAAAAGGGGCATTTTAATACTGAAAATATTGTCCAGGGGGGTAATAGGACCAACGCAAAGGTTAGGTGTGTAGTTGGGATTTTTGTCAAACGTTGGGGGGTATTTTGAGTATTTACTTGGCACATAGTTGATAGGAGATTGGTGAAGTATTGATTTCTTGGTTAAGTAGCATACTTGTTGTGTTTTGAGTGGCGTCTTGAGTCATGTGCAGGTTTGAAAATAAGTCGTTTCTTGAGAAGGTTGGTCATTGATTTTCTGGAACTAAAGAAAGAAGTCGTTTTGAAGTGATCGGCGTGACCTTTGAGAGAATTGGCTCAATGATTGGTTTGTAATGTGATTTTGAAATTATCATATCAATTGAAATTCGATGTAGACATGTTTGAGTGGCATGGTTGTCTAGAGTACTAGGGAAATGATTGGTAAGTGGTTGCTCGAGGGCGAGCAAAGTCTAAGTGGGGGATGTGATTAACCGTCAACTAAATTAAACTGTCTAAATTATCTGTACAAGAGATGAAATTCGAAGATTGTGATTATAAACTAATTAAATAAAAATAAAACAAATAATGAACTTCAACCAAGAAAGAGCGGGTTTTTATATCATCAATAAGATAAATGTTCCAGGGTTGCGGTTAGTTCACCAATCCTATTGAGTTTTTGAACTATTTCCCTTTAATCCAAATTATAGACGATTGCTAATTAACCGGATTATTAACTCTCGTAGTATTCTCCCGAACTACTACTCGAAAAAGTCCTTCTCGAAATTAAAACTATAGAATATCCTTGTCCATGGACCACTAGTTTTATAGAAGTTTTCTTTACTGTGTGCATTATGCATGGTGCTATCGTCAACATTAATATTGGCGTAAGTCAGTTTCTCCGGTGAAATTAGATGGTGATCCTAAGTTAGTAGCTTTATAGTCTTGATGTAAAACCATCTCTAATCTCTTATAATTTTTTCTTTTTGTCGATATTGAGTTATCGATCAGAAGTAAAATTTATATCAAAGCAATTCTTGAAATAGTTTTTTATGGTATATACAAGAGTAATGATCCGTCTATTAAAATTGTACTATAAGGCCTAAAATTAACTTTGGCGAAAGTATACTTTGATCCGCGGAACCCAAATTGTGTTAATGAGACACACACACACACACATCTTTACTCCCTTAAGATTGTACCAGTGTTATACCCCATTTTAAACTGGTCAAATCGGAATACAACATATTGGTGATTCCTATTTGTTTATTTTAAGGAGTCGCCACCTAATTATTTTAATGGTGAATTAGGACACCTAAATATTAACTAAGGTAAAGCTAAACTAAACTTCCGTTAATGGTCTGCTTAATTAATGTGATTCTAGGTAAGGGTTCTTAATTATCCTAAAGGGAAGGGGTAAGGCATCCTTTAAGATCCGCTTAAACGCGGTTAACCGGTCAAACTTAGGTTATTTAATTAAGACTAAAATAAATAAATATAGTATTTTAAATGTTTAGGAAAATAGCTTGTAAATATTATCAAGATTTCAAAATGGAAAATGCAAGACTACTATTTAAATTAAATAAGGTAGTAATTTATAGAAAAAGACTTTAGTTATAAGCTAAACTAAAGAAAACATCGGATAATGCAAGGTTTTTTATAAACATTCAAAATAACTTAATGGCTAGGTATCGATTGATTTTAACGGCTTAAAAAAATATTGAATGACCAGATTAGATAGATAAATAGCTAGTATAAATTTGAAAAGTAACTTTATAAGTAGATTCTCCTTTTTTCGGTTAAATTGGGCATTTGGCGAAAGTGAAGACTTCGAAACATTGAAAACTTATTTTTTCTTTTCCAAAGATGTACCAAAATACTTCCATTACTATATAGAAATAACGCCCGTTTTTTTTCAAAGATATACTAAAATACTTAGTAAAATGAATTAAAACATTTCCGTTATTATATCGGAATAGCATCCGTTTTCCTTTCCAAGATATGCTAAAATGCTTCATGAAATGAATTAAAACATTTCCATTATTATATCGAAATACGTCCCAATTAACCCCCACTAAACTAAATATTCTACGTTAGCTAAGTAATCCCATACGAGCATAAATAACTTAAACAAAAAAAACATTAGATGTGCTTTCAAACGTAACAATCTTTCTCGTCTTCTCCCCTCCTTGTATTGGTTCAGCCCGGATTATTTCCGAGGGGAGAAAGAAAGAGACCCGAATAGAGAGATGTCCTTTCGATCATCACTGGAATTAATTTCGGCCAAGCTTAGTGAACTAGGAACACGAGTGGAGCAACGGAATCATTTGGATCTAGCAGCGAAATCGAGTCTCATTTGAGACTCCTCACAACTCCGGATGTCATGCAAAAGAAGAAAAGAAAAATAAGAATTAGAGTGATGACATGATTCTATGATATACAAAATTTATAATTGGCAACCAACATAATAGAGCAGTTTCAATATTCAAAACACACAAGTGACTTATGTATACGTTATGTATATTTGAGTATACTTCATATATACACATTCATAAGGATACTTAGAAGGTTAATATTGGAAAGCTTTTGCCCCGTCTTCCCGATGTTGCACAAGTTCCAAGGGATTTCATGAATCCCAGGCATGGCTAACACCGGGGAGGGGTCAAGCTTAATCCATAATGACCAACTAATCTCCCCATAAATGTATTGACTAGGGCATACTTCAAATATACACACATAAGCATAATCAAACATGATATACTTGCAATGTAAGAGCATATAAAAATTTAAACAGATGCAAAAACACAACATGCTTTTCAGAGTTGGCCCTTTATTTCCGAATCAGTTAACAGAGGAATAAGGAGACTTGAATACAACAAACAGACACGTGGAGACCAAACAAGGGATTCAACACTCAGTGTGAATGTATTCGAAAACATCTACAAACATACTGTAGCAACAGAAATTCAGCAATTCACCGGACTTTCAAGTAAAATACACACTAACATTCATACAGGGATCATTTATTAAGAAAGAAACGCAGGAAAGGAACACTTGAACAGTTCCTGCATATATCATTCAGAATCAGACTCAACCTTATGCCAAAGAGGGATGCTTATCTATCTTAGAGGGAAGAGAGATATAGGATTCATATGGAAGAGGGATATAGGATTCATATGCATACTTCTTTCACATAGAATAACAGTGTTGAAAACCCCTTTTTAGCTTAATTAATACCCATCAGCCATACTGGAATTAGGATAAAAACTAGGAACCAATTCTTCTAGATCAACTTTATACCTATATCATGAGAAAGAACATGCAAGAGGAGGGACACACCAATAACAATCATTAATGTAACTTGTAGATAATAGGATGACAAGATGCTAACCACACCATAGTAAGCAATCTGGTATATCTGAACAACCTGACATGAATCTAATAACAATAAGGTAGGCATGCTATACTCATCTATCAATTAGCAGGCCCTAAGTCCAATATTAGTTAAATAAAGATCTCCCCTTAATCAACACTATAGCATATCAAACCAAACAATTCATAGACAGATCTTATACTAGTCACAAACAAACTGCAAAAACTCAATACCAAGCTGCTAATCCTACTTACATGAACATGTCAACACAGGATGCACTAATAGGTTTGAACATAGGCATGTAACAGAGACCAATACACTGATTAAGAGTATAAATAGAGCTTAAGCAAGACAAGTAAGATCTAAACATGGCCTAGACATGAACTGATGCTTTAATCTTACTTAACAGCATAATAGAGGCTTGATTCATTAGAAACATAGCAGAAATGTAGTTGAACAGGATCTAAGATTATCAACAGACCAAACAGGAGTTAAACAAAGCACAATACTGACCATTCATTCCACATAATGATCCTAACTCAAACAAGGAACTGCGCCACATACAAGCAGAAGTTGAATATTTATAAACATAATTAAGACTTGATACCTAAAGAATAAACTAAGCAAGATTAACGATTAGCATGTGCTAACATAACTTAAACTAACGATATTATAACTAACACATGGTTTTAATCTACAAATGCAGCATATACTATATTAAACACCATTAGCAATACTTAAACTAACATAGCAAATAAATACCTACTACTTATGCTAAGCAAGTAATCAACCAGAAGCATCTAAGACATAAACAAATCATACTACTTCTAACAAACAAGCTGCTGAAGCAAAACAAATATTAAAAATGCTTAAAGGAAGAAAGATTACCTTTTTCGGGTGCGGTGAACAGGGGCTTGAATCTCGGGTCTACGCTCGAACACAAACGACGCTCGGGTCTTTTCGAGTGCAACCCTCACCGAGAATGGAATTGAAATTCCCTCCACGACCCTCAATATACTCAAACACAACAAAAAGAAGAGACTTTAAAACTAGGAAATCAAACTAGACTCGGTGTAGACTCGACTGGAAACTGGATTTTTAATTAAAATAAGGCTGAGTTTTAAAACTTTTAATTGAAATTTTCAGTATGTTCCCTCCGATCATCCAAAAACCTCTCTTTGACATTGGGGGTGGGGTTCTTTATATAGAACCCGAAAACCCTAGATCCCTTTTTCATTCTTGTTGTGAGGCGAGCCGAAATGGAGGGAAAAATCCTTCCAATATTGACCGGCCAATCACGAGTAAGTATTCAAATTCGCGTTTGGACAAATCCCATTAAGGGTTTCAGACGAAAAAAGCCAGAAAAGGGGGAGGCACTCACCTCTTCAACGGTTGACCTGACGGGAAAGGACGAGCCATTAATTCCCTTCCCCAAAATGGTCATGCATGGCCTGTAAGAACGGAAAGGCTTCTGTGATTTTGCTATGTTCGTCGACGAAGAGAGAGAGGAGGAGAAGAGAAAGAAGCGTCGTGGGTGAGTTTGGGTTAGGTTTAGAAATGAAGGGATAAAAAGATATGGGCCGGGTCAGCTGAAATGGGTGATGGGCTGGTTATTAACAGGTAGTGGGCTGATTCATTTAATGGGTAGTGGGCTGGTTTCATATGATTTAAGCTTTAGCCCAAATAATTTCAGGACTGGTTATCGGCTGATTATTATGGACTGATCTGAAAATATTAGTGGGTCGATTGGGCTCGGATTTGGGCTTCTAAATTTAAATAAAAGATCTTCTTCCATTAGTTATATATCAACGTGCGCTAAAATATTACTTACTATAAAATATATTTATTACTAAATAAAATTATACGATGTCGTAATAGCCGTGCGATAATATTTTTAAAGTTTAACAGTAAATAAACGCTATTGTTTAATTGCGCAAAAATAAATGCGATGCGTGTGCATAAGACGGTAAATAAAAATTTTAAAAAAATGATTATAATGCAAATCATAATAATAATGGTAATAATAATAATAATAATAATAATAATAATAATAATAATAATAATAATAATAATAATAATAATAATAATAATAATGATGATGATGATGATGATAACAACAGTAATAATAATGATAATAGGCAATGACTATAGTTGAATAATGAAAACGAAGATATTAATAGAAAGCTAAAAATTGCAGTAAAGTATAAATGACTGTTCTTAAGCTATCGCAAATAAATATTTTGGAAGAAAGGCGGGACAAAATTGGGTGTCAACAACCAGTACTTCTGAAGTCCTTCTATTGCAACTCTTATTCAAAGTTTCACGAGATAATTATTGTAAGGTTCATGTACCAGCAACCGATAATTAGCCCTAGAGTATTTCTGAAAATTGACTTGAGACATGTAATCATTGTCCACAAATTAATTAGTGCTAATTGGGGAGAAGTACCGCATTTTCTTTACTAGATCCTTTTTCTTTTTAATTTGATATTCCACGGTCCTATGAGATTAACCATGAAGATACATAGTCATAAATTACCATTTTTGCTTTAAAAATAAGATGATTGAGTTTTCTTACATACTCTAGGTTGATGGAGGGACTGAAATGGAGTTACATATTATGTCTTTATTGTTTATTTCGTTTTGTCATTTGACTTAGTCAAGCAATAGTTTATCTCTTTGAAAATTCTTGTGGAAAACTAGATAAATATGGCTAACAAGTTGGATGATAGCAGAAGAGATGTTGATAGGGCAAGAACAGCAAAGTTCAATTAGCTGTAAACAACTGTAACTTTTAAAGTCTTTCTGAAAATTAACTAAACACTTTGAGAGGAATTATATACAACCACAAATTATCCCCTATGTCTGGATGTTTTTCTTTTCTTTCTTTAATTTATACCCCACAATCCCATATAAGGAGAAGGGGACGGGAATTAATGATGGCGGACTCAACCCCACCTTTATTAGATCCTTCAATACTGTTTAATTGGACATGAAATTTAAGGGAAAAGAAAAGAAAAGAAAAAAAAAAGATAATTGAAACTTGTGGTCTAAAACTAGTCATTAATAAGGGTAAAATAAGAAGTTTAAAGTTAAATTTTCTTAAAATATAAAAATTATCATTCTTTTTGGAATAATCTTTAAAGGAAAGTGCATCACACAAAATTGAGACCGAAGGAATACCAAATATGAATGCTGAAGTGCCTGGACCTCAACGGAGGTGGCAACTTGCTGATAGTAACTTGTTTATTCCATGATTTTGGACATTAAAAATGAGAAAATTGGACCCCCGTTAGATTTGCATAAGAAAAAGAGTAGAAGATTTAAAAAAAAAAAAAAAAAAAAAAAAAAACTTAGCTGTTTTTTTCTCTTTTGTGCCTATTTTGAGCTTTTTTTGTGCAAAGAAAGATAGTCATTGCTCCAGTCCTAGTCATTGCTCCAGTCCTCACATACATTTTATTTTGATTGTCAAAAGTATAAATTTCAATCAAATCCATTGTTGAATTTTATTTTGTGGTGTTTCAATATTATTGTCATTCTACAAGAGACCAGTTTGTGTTTAATTTAAGTCCTAAAAGTGACTCTGACCAAAGTATACTTTGATCTGTGAAACCCATATTGGTTAAATGAAACCTTTCTTTATCTTTTTTCTGGTTGGACATTTTTTTAATTACTTGTCCTTATCTGATCTTTTTTTATCATGCTTTCTCTTGAGCCGAGGGTCTTTCGGAAACAGTCTCCCTACCTTGGATAAGGTCTGCGTACACTTTACCCTCCGCATACCCCACATGGTGGGATTTCACCGGGTATATTGTTGTTGTTATTGACGTTTTTTTTTTTTGGGGGGGGGGGGGGGGGGGGGTTGGACTTTCTTTACTCTATCAAGTTTATCAGAGCACTTTTTTAAAGTCCTTTGCTTTTTTAAAGTCCTTTCCTTAGAGTTCTTATTTAAAGTTGCACAAGACAATAATTATTTGGTTTGTCGTCTCTATCATCTGAAAAGTCCTGCGGAACACTACAAAATTAATTTGACTAACAAGTTGGAAGACAGCTAAAGAGATGAGTAAAATCATCACTTTCTTGAAAATTTGTAAGAAGTTACTTAATGCTCGTTCATGGACCACTAGTTTTGTATATGTGATGTAGCTCATTTTCTCGCAATTTATGTAATATTGAACAATCCACTGTGTACTTGCACTAAAAGGGATATTCTTGACCAAACAAATAAACATAACATACAAGATGGTAAGATGAAATTTCCTATTTTCTATTCTCTTAAACAGTCTTGCGAACACTAGAAAATATGCCTAACAAGTTGGATGGAAGAAGAAGAGACACACTACCATCACTATCTATGGAAAATTGTTAGAAGCATCTGTGGAAAATTTGTGAAATGTGGAACGAATTGTTCTCATAATTGGTTCAATGAGTTTAAAATTCCACACGGTATTATTAACTTAAGCAGCTCGACACGTCTTGACCTTTTATGATTGTATCGATTCCACGCAAAAATTGTACTAAAACATTATTGCATTTGTCCAACTTGACATATCATGTTTTTATTGTTAATTTCTCTTTTCTCACTTGACTTAGTCTAGCAATAGTTTCTCTTTTTGCTCTAGCAATGAAAGTCTAGTCATTTATGGGAAAAGAAGTTTGTTATTTACCTGTCAATTTAGAAACAGCTGTAGAAGGATGACGTGAGCCAGGAGTTCCACTAACCATATATATGTGGATTATGTTTACCAGGTTTAGACTGTGTATATGCGTTAAATAGAATCACTAAATAAGTACAAATAACAAATTTCGAACCTAGTAAATTATAATTGTCAAGTAGTAGAATTTCGAGTCCGACCCATAAAGTTAAAATCTTGATTCCACATCAATAACAACGTTTAAGCTTGAAATAGACATGTATAATTTCTCTTTTTGCTTTAGCAATGAAAGTCTAGTCATTTATGGGGAAAAAAGTTTGTTATTTACCTGTCAATTTATAAAAAGTTGTAGAAGGATGACGCGAGCCAGGAGTTCAACTAAACATATGTATTTGGATTATGTTTAGCAGGTTTAGACTGTGTATATGCGTTAAATAGAATCACTAAATAAGTACAAATAATAAATTTTGAACCTGGTAAATTATAATTATCAAGTGGTAGAATTTCGAGTCCGAACCATAAAGTTAAAATCTTGGTTCCGCATCAGTAACAACGTTTAAGCTTGAAATAGACATGTATAATAGGCAATTGCAAATATTGTGTGCACCTTCAACTGTAAATCATTCAATTTTATTGCACGGGATGTGGTCCTGGACAAAAAAGCATTATTGGCCTTTAACTAAGAATATGTTTAGCATGCTGTTTCAAAATTTGATGCCTTTATACCTCCCACTACCAAAAAAAAGGGGGTAAATGGTAGTAGTTGAGTTATCCGTTTGTATGTAAATGTTGTAAAGTTTTATCATGTAATTAGTTGTGAACAACTACAAGATACATTTTTCATGTTGTTAATTTTGTTTTTCCCCCTTTTCATGAAGATTCTTTTGTGTTGTAATTTAACACTCAAAATTGAATTTGACCAAAGTATATTTCGATCAGTTCTATACTCTATAAGATTGTATCCGTGCTTTTTAAGTCCTCATATTGCAACTCTTATTCAATCCAATTTGAGCCTAATTCACAAGTTAGAGGACAGTAGAAAAGACAGCTAAAACCATCACTATCTTGGAAGTTTGTTAGCAGAAGATTTCTGAAGTATGTGTTACGCAAAATTATGGTTGTGGGTGGGTCGGGTGTATGGCTCGGATTTTTTTATTAATTCGGGATTTAAAATTGGGTTGGCTTAATTAAACGACGTAGACCTCTAATTGGATGTCACGAGTCATATCTGGTATTATAAAACCGACGTTAATGAAAAATGGCATGGATGAGTCATTTTGGTAGCAACGACGGTGTTAGAACCCGTATTTTTGTACAGTGGAATAATCCGGATTAATTATGATAAGTTAAGGACAAAACAATTTCAGGATACAAAGTCGAAAATTTTTGACATTCGATTTTATTCTGAGATATGAGTTGTGCATGAATTTGTTGGTATGGAACAATTAGGAAAAATTCGGGACCAAAAGTGATAAAAATTGGAAGATAAAAATCATCCACAATTTCCATGGTTGGCCCACACAAATGGTGTTCAATTTTAATTGGGACAACACATTAATGTGGGCCAAGGGGCAAGTGTACACTTCATTTAAGTATTAGAAGATGACCACAATTTTATTTCACTTCATTTGCTTCATTCACCACACTTGAACAAAAAAAATTTGAAGACCCTCCATTGAAGGCTCTCGGCCAACAGCCCTGAAAATTCACTTCCATTTTTAGCTCTCCAAAAATTTATTTCTTGGTGTTAAACCACTAATTAGAGGTCCCTAAGTAACTTGGAAGCATTGTTGGGGTGATCAAGTCCTTCATTCAAGAGATTGGAAAACCCTAGCCTATTAAAAGTTGAAGAGAAAAAGGTAAGATTTGATCTTGTTTTTGTGTTATGAAGGTTCTATTCATGTTGTAGTATCTTATTATGGTTGAAAATCATGAAATAAAGAATGGTGAAGTGGATGCCATATGTATGAGGGTTGGGCGTGTGATGGGTGTTGTTGTGTTGTGATTGAAATTATGAATTAATGTTTAGTTAGTTGATTAGGATCATTGTAAGGTGAAGAACAATTGAGAATCATCCATATATGTGTATATATAGTGTTGATTGAAATGGGTCACATTATATGACGATGAACGAATGAACGTCGCTTAATGTTTTAATCGCCGTCGCCATGAATTCTATGTTGGAAATGAAAGTTTATTGACTCAAATTGATGTTGTAAATATTGCGGACTGATTTGGAAGTTGTTGTACATTTAATGTAAATTGTGTATTGATGAAAATAGCATTGTTAGAATGTAAATTGTAGATACGAACCATGATTTGGAAATGAAGAAAAAGTTAGGGGGCTGTCTCGGTTAGGGGCTGTTTCGGGTAGCTTGGGAAAATTTATGGATTGTTGGAAAAATTGTATAAATTGCTTAGAATGTCTTGAAATGCTTTTGGTATGGGTTCGGGTTAGTATGTGAGCGTATAAGCGTCGATTTTGGCTTGAAGGTAAGTCGTCGAATTGAATTTATGAAAGTTGATGAATGATGAAAAAGAGAGCTATTATTGTTGTATTACCTTTCAGATTGATTATTAATGTTGTTAGGTTGGTTGTTGTTGTTGTTGTTGTTGATTGATACGGCCGAGTTAAATTCTTGGGGTAGCCTATTTACAGGGGAAATGCTGCCCAAATTTCTGTAGAATTAAGGGCGAAATTGGAATTTAATGCCCAAAGAGTCTTTAGCTAATGTTTGGCATTTTATGGCTTGTTTATAGATCGTGGGCATCCCGAATCATAGGTTGGATTGAGCTTGAGTTTGGATCGTATTGGAGAGCGTTTGAGGTATGTAAAGTAATCTTCCTTCTTCGGCATGCCTTAGTTAAAATAGGCTATGATATAAGCCTCGAGGAAACTCTATTCTCACAATCCGAGCATGTTTATGAATCGCATTTGTTCTTTGGCATCCTTGCCTTGTCATGGCAAAACATTGATCCTTATGTTCTTGGAATCCATAATTTGTAAAGATTACATGAACGCTGATTTTTGTTTTAAAGTTCATTCTTTAGCGATTCCAAAACTTCAAACGCCCATAATTTCCTCAGAAAAGCTCGGATTGCTTTGAAATTTTCGTAGGAGTTTGTATGATATAAAATGAGTATGTTTTTCATAGGCGGGCTCAGTTCGGGTCTATACTCGTCCGTGGGTCCTGCGACGCCCTTTTTGAAATTCGACAACTTTGAAACAAAAAGTGATAATTATTATTCCGATTTCGAATATGACTATTTTACTTATCCTTCAGATTTATAATAATGATTTTATGCATATGATTCCTCACTACTCCGCTTGTGCCTACTGTGATATCGTTCACCGGTTCCCGGGCCGGTTCTGTTGTCGTGCGCTTTGTGATACATTCCGGTGTTATGCTATGATTATGGTTCACCGTGCTCCTCACCCGAGGGCCGGGTTCCACTTATGTTTGGCGTTATGCTGTGTTTGGCGTTATGCTGTGTTGTGATGTGTGACGGGGATTCGGAGATTCGAAACTTTCTGGTGTTATGCTGTGTTGTGGCGCCATCGACAGGCGGGCGACCACATTTTCCTGTGCCCTATGCATAATTTATACTTTGGAAATAAACATTTTGATATTTTTTTTTTGATATGTATTATTTTCTATATATCTGATTCGATTATTGTTCAGATTTATTTCTGTACCTTCTGCTTTGCATACTCAGTACATATTTCGTACTGACCCCCTTCTCCGGGGGCTGCGTTTCATGCCCGCAGGTACGGACGCACAGCCTGGTGATCCACCTGTTTAGGACACCCTTTCTGCTATTCGGAGTGCTCCTCTCTTTCCGGAGCTTATACTTTTGGTATATATATTTATTAGTGCATTTGTATATATTCGTTCATGGGTACGGTGGGGCCCTGTCCCGTCATATGATTTTGTCGGTCTGTTTAGAGGTCTGTGGACATGTTTGTGGGTTAGGGTCTTTCTGTATGGATAGGTGTATATGTTGTTTGGGCGATCCCATACGCCGAGGCGGCCGGTCCGCATATGTTTATACGTTGCTTTGCTAGCCCTGTGTGGCCTTTGTTGGTGTTTGCTGTGTACAGGGTTATTTTGGATAGTCTGTAAAACAGAGGAAACTCTGCCGAAATTTTTCTGGGAATTGTCAAAATTTAGAAGATAGCCTCGTCGGCTTCTGGTATATACTTGAATGCATTTGATAGATGGGTTTGGGTGCCCAGATCGGGCACTAGTCACGGCCTACGGGGTTGGGTCGTGACAGACGGCTTAAATGAGCCAAATTGTTGATGAGTGGCATAAATGAGCCATTTCCGATAGATCGATGAGATAAATGAGCCAAACTATTGACGAGTGGCATAAATGAGCCATTTCCGATAGTTCGATGACATGTTTGAGCCTTTTCTATTTTATTTTTTTTGTCTATATTGAGTTATGGATCAAAAGTAAAATTTATATCAAAGCAAGTCTTGAAATAAATTGTTGTGGTATGTAAAAGAGTATGATCCGTCTATTCATACAAAATCGTACTCCAAGGGCTAAATTTGACTTGACGAATGTATACTTTGATCCGCGGAACCCAAATTATGTTAAATGAGACATGTATCTCTTTATTCTCTTAAGATTGTACCAATACTTCTGAAGTCCTTTTATTACAACTCTTATTCAAAGTTTTACGATACAATTATTGTAAGGATTATGTACCAGCAACCAAGAATTAGCCCTAGAGTGTTTCTAAATTGACTTGAGGCTTGCAGTTATCGTCCACAAATTAATTAGTGCTAGTAGGGCATTTTCTTTACTAGATCTTTTTATTTTTAATTTGATGCCCTAGAGTACTTCTGAGAATTGACTTGGAGTTACATCATATGTCTTTATTGTACATTCTCTTTCTCACTTGACTTAGTCAAGAGATACTTTCTTTCTTTGAAAAGTTGTGTGGAAAATTAGATTGATGGGCCAAGAATAGCACAGTTGTTAGCTGTAAAGAACTGATCCATGAAAGTATAATTTTCACCACTATCTACTAATTGTCAAATTCTAATAGATAGGCAACTTAAAGGAAACAATATTTCTGTATTTGTTTTAGTAATAGAATCCCGCACAATTAGCATAACCTTGTATGTTGCAGTTTTAGAATCCTTGAATGATTAGTGTTTGGGAATTTTTATGTAATTTCTTTGTTTCTATCATTTGAGAAGCCTGAGGAAAATTAAATAATATGCCAAACTATCTTTGTAGATTTTTTTTCCCAGCAGTGTGTGTTATACGTAATGAGACCAAGTCACAACGTCTTGCTAAAGCACAATGCAAAAAAAATTCTAAATATAACGCTTATGCCAAATTTGCACAATGGTATCATGCAATTAGTTGTGAACAACTATAAGATACCATTTTTCATGTTGTTAATTTTGTTTTTTTATTCCCTTGTGATAGAGATTTTTTGTGTTGTAATTTAATGCCTCAATCAAATTCACAAGTTACAGATAGTAGAAAAGACGGCTAAAACCATCACTATCTAGGAAATTTGTTAGAAGAAGGTGCAGAAATTTTTTAAAGTACATGTTAAGCATAGTTCAATCTCACTAACAAGTTGGAATCCAATGTCATATGAAGTCAGAAATTTGTCTCCAGTCACATTTCTACTTTCTCGTGGGACCATTGAATGATCAGTTTTTGGAAATCGTCCTAGTCTAATTTTCTTCTTTGAAAAGTCTGCAGAAATTTTCGTCACAGGGTGCATTACGCATGATGCCATCGTCAACATTAATATTGGTGTAAGTCAGTCTCTGTGGTGAAATTAGATGGTAATCCTAACTTAGGAGTTTTATAGTTCTGATGCAAAACCATCTCTAGTCTCTTATAATTTTTATTTTTTGTGTACTGAGTTATCGATCAAAAGCAAAATTTATATCAAAGAAATTCTTGAAATAGATTTTTGTGGGATATACTAAAGTATGATCCGTCTATTCAATAAAAAATTGCATTCCAAGGCCTAAACTTGACTTATTCAAAGTTTCACGAGACAATTATTATAAGGTTTCATGTATCAACAATCAAGAATTAGCCCTAGAGTCTTTATACAAAGTGACTTGAGACTTGGAAGTCATCGCCCACACATTAATTAGTGCTAGTTGGATCGCGATAAGCCGTTTTCCTTGCCGGATCTTTTTATTTTTCATTGAATACCCGACTATCCTATCAGATTAACCATGATTTTTGAATCAAATCCCATCCTTTGCATCATGTTTTTTTGGAAAAAAGAAAGAGTGAGTTTTCTTACATACTCTAAGTAGATGGAGAAGGAATTGAAGTTACATAATATGTCTTTTTCTCACTTGACTTAATCAAGCAATAATTTCCTACAGAACTCGTGTTGGGTGTTTTGCATCCCTTCCTTACCCGTGTTGTTGCTCAAACATAATCAATTCAGGGGAATAGTTTATGACCTCGAAACGAACACAACACTAGAGAAAATTAGGATAGAGAGAGTATGGTTTGTTAAGTCTTCTCCATCCTTTTGAAAAGCTTTGTAGAATACTTCAAAATATGACTAACAAGTTGGACGACAACTGAATAATCAATCTTGTAAATTTGTTTCTCATCCATGGACCACAAGTTCTTTAGTTGTGAAGTAGCTCATTTCCTCTCCATACAATTAGCAAAACATTTTCCCACCAGAAGTTTTTTTTTTTTAATTAAATTTGTATCTATTAAACTAAAAATAAATAAAATAGTAAAATCTTATCACCCACCGGAAGTTGGATTTTCCAGCATATGTGACTTTTGTGTTAGTAAGGGCAAAGTTTTGTGACTTTTGTCTTAGAATACACAGTTAGTGACTTTGGTGGAAAAAAATCATAGTTGTTTGACCATATGTGGAATTTACCCCCTAAATATATGAACAATATTTCTTTTAAGGTTACTGAATTTATTTACGCTTCAAGATATTCATTCAATTTTGGTTGCTAATATTAAAATCCCCAACTACCAAAAGGTCATAGTTTTAAATATCGTGGAAATTTATTACAAGAATCTGTAGAAATTTTCTGAAGTGTTCCTTATACAAGGGTGCAGATCCTAATTATATTGACCCAACTCAAGTCAACCTCTCTTGTGAAATGAGGTGTTGAAATAACTATAAATATGTAAGGATTGTGACAATTGATTTTGTAAGAAACATTCTGTTATTTGCTGAAAACAAACAAAAGAAAATGGCAAGTTTCTTTTTCTTTTATTCACTTCTCTGTTTTGTCTTTCTAAGTCAAAGCTTTTCTTCATCATCTGTGCATCATCTTTGCTCTCCCAGTGAAGCTTCTGATTTGTTTCAATTTAAGAAAGCCTTTGGAATCTCCGATGACTACTTTTCTCAGTGTCGTACTTCTTTCTCGAAAACAACATCTTGGAATGAGAGTAGGGATTGCTGCACTTGGGATGGAGTCACTTGTGACTTGTTAACCGGTCGTGTCATCGGCCTGGACCTTAGTTGTAGTCAGCTTTATAGAATTATTCATCCTAACAGCAGCCTCTTCCAACTTCATCATCTTCAGAGGCTAAACCTTGCTAACAATTTCTTGAATTATTCTTCAATCCCAAATGATATTGGCCAGATTCCTAATTCCGTTGGCAACCTAATCCAAATTAGGGAGTTAGATTTACATGGTAATCATTTCGCTGGCCATATTCCATCAACAATCTCTAATTTGAAGCAACTCACATTTTTAGATCTTTCATCTAACTCCCTTGGAGGCGAAATTCCCAATGTTTTCTCTAACCTCCAAGAGCTAGTTGTTCTTGATTTATCTGACAACTCATTGAATGGCACAATACCGTCTTGGGTGTTTAGCCTCCCTTCCTTAAATATATTGAATCTCCATCATAATCAATTCACTAGAGTGGCTGACGAGCTCAAAACAAACCCAACATTAGAGCGTTTGGATTTAAGTCATAATCAACTCAGCGGTCCTTTTCTTCAATCACTTGAGAATCTCTTCAACCTAATCTTCCTTGGCCTTTCATCAAATAACATGGATGCGGGAGTAAATATCACTTTTCCTAGCCTAGCATATTTGTCCTTATCATCTTGGGAACTAAAGGCTTTTCTACACTTGAGAAATTCAAAAACACTTAAGTACTTGGATCTTTCTAATAATAAGATTGATGGTCCAATCCCTAACTGGTTTAACGGCATGAGGTGGGACTCATTGTTGCTTCTAAAACTTTCTTATAATTCACTTACAGGACACATAGAACAACTTCATTATCATAGTTTAGATTATCTTGATCTTAAATTTAACTTACTTCAGGGTCGGCTACCTTCTTCTATCTATAAGTTGAAGAACCTTACGTTGCTGGATTTGTCACACAACCACTTCAATGAATCAGTTCCACATTGCTTGGGAAGCATGACTTGGGTAAAGGTTCTCAACTTGAGAAGAAATAATTTCGCAAGCAGTCTTCCACCATTATGTACTCAAAGCGCTTTGCTGTATACCATTGCCTTGAATGGAAATCGTTTTGAAGGCCCTATCCCTATGTCGTTGCTCAAGTGTAACCGTTTAGAAATCTTCAATGTGGGGAATAACGCTATAAATGACACATTTCCAGCTTGGCTGGGAACTCTTGAATGGTTGTTGGTCCTTATATTAAAGTCTAACAAGTTCCATGGACCTATAAGTACTAGGCCGAAGTTTTGCTTTCCCAAGTTGCGGATTTTCGATCTCTCTCATAATGAGTTCAATGGCTCACTTCCCGCAGAAGTTTTTAAAACTTAAAAGCAATGATAAACAATGACACAGACAAAGGTGAGTTCAGATATATTGAAGGATTAGACGCATCTTATGCAATGTATGAGGATTCAGTGAGGTTGGTGATCAAAGGCCAGGATATTGAGCTAGAAAGAATCAACACAATTATGACAACCATAGATCTCTCAAGCAACCATTTTGAAGGCGTGATTCCGAAAGCACTAATGGATCTTGGCTTACTTTGGCTACTCAATTTATCGCATAACAATTTCAGAGGGTATATTCCAATGGAACTGGGACAATTGAATAGGCTTGAAGTGTTAGATCTCTCATGGAATCTGCTCATCGGAAATATTCCGCAGGAATTGACAAGACTAACATTTCAGGAAAAGTTAAACCTCTCTCAGAATTTTCTTGTCGGACCCATTCCTCAAGGTTCACAATTAGCCACATTTTTAAGTGACTCGTATGGTGGCAACCTTGATTTATATGCTTTTCCTTTATCAAAGCAATGTGGAACGAGTGATCCATCACATGTTCCTCACCCATTGGAGCCGGATGAAGAAGATGATTCATATTTTGCGAGTGGATTTACATGGGAATCAGTGGTCATAGGCTACAGTTGTGGACTTGTTGTTGGAACTGTCATGTGGAGCCTCATGTTTAAAGCTCGGAAGCCAAAATGGATTGTGGAATTTCTTGAAGGTGCTTTTCCCAAGAAAATGAGAAGGGCACAGAAGAGAAGGCTGAGACGGCGGACTTAATTGAAGATTGAAAGAGCCAACTTGCCTTTGTATAATAAGTAATGTTGGTATTATCCCAGGATCAATATTATGCTTTAGTATGGGCTTGAGCTTGTTGTATTGAACTGTTCTATTTCTGTTTTTTCTCTTTTTAATTTTCTATTGGTTGTTTGTATATGTAATTATGTTTTGATAGCAACTTATATGTGTTATTATAGCAGAATGATCCACCTAAACACATAGATTTACCCGTTAATCTGTGACTTAGATATGGAGGTGAATTTCCAATATTTTGAAGGAAATATGGAGAAAAATATGATATTTGAGCGATAAGTTAGACCAGAAAATACAATGCAGATGATTTATGTTAGTGCTTAAGAAATATGTTCACCTTTTGGTTTATATATTCAAGATGTTGCCAAAATTCCTCATCATTTGTTTTCAGTAACTTTGACATGTTTGAAAGAATCGAGTGGACACACACAGAAGAGAGCAACTATCTAGTTGTTGACAGAAGTGATCCACACAACCACTCGTATGTTGCTCAGAATCTTCAGAAATATTGACGGGTGCGTGTTGGATCCTTCAAAAGTAGTATATTTTTTAAGGAGCCGACACTTGTTCATTAGTACAACAAAACAGGAAAAAGCAAAGCAGTAAACATATACAGTTTGATTCATCATTGTAATCACTTGATATAAGTAAGTTTGTATTTAATTTGTGAAAATTGATGGAGAAGAGCACTCAAAAATGTAGAAGTGGAAAATAGTTTTCTGGTTCTCCATCTTTTAGTCATAAAGCAGCCTTAAAATATATGTTCTCTAGCTCACTTTCCACTTCCGCGGTTTCGATTTTAGTAGGTTTTTACAAATATTTATACTTCGTGACGGATTATGCCTCTGGGGCTCACGATGTTCAACAACTAGCCAATATTGTTTGATAGTGAATGAGGAAAAGTTTTTCTGCCTTTTTAAGGGCAAAACGCTCTTTGTCAGGATTCTCTTTATTTTCGGGTTCCAATCCGAGATCTCTGGTTCAATTTTACCTGGATCCATACATTCAACATAACTACATGTCCATATTACATTACAGTTCTTATACAAAGTGGAAAAGAAAATCTTGCGTCCACTGGAAATGCAAATTGGTTTTCTATATGTACACTGACCGCACTACCTTTATGCTGCGGTGTTTGACAAGTTACACAGTTTAAGATAAAAGAAGGACTTTTACAAATTATGAATTTTAAATATGACGTGCTATTTAATAAGAAAATAGTGTCACGTAAAATGAATTACATGAAGTAATATAAAGTGTGATTACCCACTACAGTAATTCCCAAGCAGCTTATACCACAGTCCTCTACGAGCAAAATGAGAATTAAATACCACATTTTATTGTGTGAAAGATCTTTTCCGAAGAATTAGTTGGCGTTTGAACATAAAAGTGTGATATTTAAAAAAACTAATCCCTCTGTTTCAATTTATATGAACCCATTTGACTAGGCACGGAGATTAAGAAATAAGAGAAGACTTTTAAATACGTGGTGTTAAATGAGCCACATATATTTTGTGTGACTATAAATCATTGCATAAAGGTAAACATTTCCAAATTATAGAAAGAGGTCATTCTTTTTTGCACGGACTAATAAGAAAATAGGTTTACATAAATTAAAACGGAGGGAGTAGTATTTTAAAAAAAAAGTTAAAAAGATATTTATAAATCGAGTTATGTTTGGACATGCATTTAACATGAAAAATATATTTTTTGGCGAGTAATTTTTTGTTTTAAAAAAACCTAGTCAAAATCATTTTTCAAACTTGAAATTCACTTTTTTAAAATTAAAGATAAGAAACAACGACGGAAGAGAAGGAAAACATTATTAAAATTTTGACGAAGAGAGAGGAGAAGATTTGGGAGAAGAGGAAGAGTTTTTTGGAAGAAGAAAACTATTGTATTTACAGTCTTGCTGATATATATTTTATGCTTAAAATAAAAGGAAGAGAAATGGTACGAGTCCAGAGAAGATAAAAGACTTGTACATTTGTTAAGTATATTACCAAATTCCTATGAGAAAAAAAAGTCAGTGAAAATTAGCATCACTTTGGCACAATAAACCCACCAAACATAGGTACAAAATCTGCCTATACTAAATCGTTTTAAGAAGTGTAGCAGTTGGGGTTCAAACTAGCGCCCCTGGGACCTGGCGCCTAACCGTTGGGACCACGGCCTCTATTGTTACTCCGGGTGGCACAAGTGGCTTTTATACGATATGTTACACATATATACATAGTTACATACACATAGTTTCTGCCGAGGCGTCGGGGTGGCGTCTCACTTCCACGCCACTACATAGATCCGCCTCTTTTTTTTTTAGGGGTCGTTCAGTTGCTAGTTAGAGTTGTGGGGGTATATATTATAAGATGTTATATCTGTAGGGAGTTATGCAGAGATTATATAACACCCCGTACTTTTGGGCTAACGATCGACTCATGCTATAAATAAATGTACCCGAACCCGAAAGAATAAGATTGTGTCCAAGTATAAATGTCAAAATTTCGGTGTATTATAGTATTGAACAAGTGGTCTAAAATTTCTAAGTGTGACTGCAACGATTAGAAATAATGTTCTTATGCGTCAAAGGAGGCTACAGATTAGTACCATACCAAATAGGAGGATCATAAGTGTAGGAGGTGTGTTGAAGTAAATTAAAGTCAAAAGGGAGCTCCAGCACAAAGTCAAGTTGGAAGTTGCACCACAGGTTAAATTTTCGAATGTGCTTGCACAATGCCTCACTTCAAACGCATGTAATTCTTAATTTGACGTAGTACTAATTATCTTCCGCAACCAGACCCACCACCTCCCTTACTGTCACATGACCTCCACAACCACTTTGACCCGCCACTTCCCCCTCTCCCTTTCTTATCTCCTTGGCTCTTCAACTACCACTAACACTGTCGCACTAACAATCACTTGATGATGTAAGATATTTTTTACGCTGACAGTGTACAAAGCTTAAACTCTTTAAGTTTCTTCAATTGAATTCAAGAGAATGAACTCCAACGATTTAATTTCTACAGTATAATTCTCGCCAGTTTTTTTTTTTTTTTTTTTAAATTTAAAATTTAGTCCAAGAGAAGTCATTTTCCGTGCCTCATACTTTTGGTCTTTTTTTTTTTTTTTTTATTCTCGCGTATATGATTCTTATTTAGGATTATTCACCGAAAAATGTTACTTGTGTTTTCTTTGCGTTTCTAGTATTTTTTTTTATTTTTTTTTTTCACGTTTCTGTTAATCCTTGGGAGATAATTAGACGGGTTCAGTAGTTAGAGTTTTTTTGTTTAAAGAAATGACGATGAGGAACAAAGCAATACAAAGTTAGTTGCATTTGTGGTTGAGTTTTAAGTTAACAGTAAAGAGAGTGAGGTCAACAAATTTAAATGAGCTTTACCCACCCAAATGTAGGCGAATAATACATCATGTGTCATCTCAAACATTTTATGTATAAATATATACATATATGTCACAACCTCCATTGCATGCAACAACAACAAGCCCAGTATAATCCCACCAACAACCTCCATTGCATCAAAATGAAAAATCATGATAATTTAAGGGTCAGTTTCAATTTCCAACTAGCAGCTGCATTTCCTGCCTCCTCCTTCACACTGTCATTTGATTGGTCAACTAGAAATGTAAGGAGACAAAATTACAAAATTAAAAAAAAAAAACACAGAGGGTGTGTTTTCTATAGAAAATATTTTTTCACAAAAAAAAGTAAGTTTCTTATTTATATTCTTGTGTTCGGTATGTAGGCAAAAAAGATTATTCTAAAAACATTTGTATATATATATAAGCTAGACAAATATTATACGGGTAGGGCGTGAGCGTGGAGGGTGGGAGTGCAGGGGTGAGGGTGGTTGTTGCAGGGTGTACAGTGGGGGTTGTTGGGTGGTGGTGGCTGAGTGGGTGGGGGTGGGGTGTGGGATGTGGGGTGTGGGGGTAGGGATGGGGGGTGAAGATGAGGTGAGTTTGAAGGTGAGAAAGAGACAATTAATGTGGAATGTCACTTGTGTGACTTGTTTTTACTACTGATATTGGGGAAATTATTTTTCTCTGTTTTAAGAAACTTATTTTAAAAAAATATATTTTAAGCGAAAAAGATTATTCTAAAAACATTTTTATATAAGCTAGACAAATATTATTTGGGTAGGGCGTGGGCGTGGAGGGTGGGAGTCCAGGGGTGAGGGTGGTAATTGGTGCAAGGTGTGTAGTAGGGGCCGGGGTGGTGGTGGCTGTGTGGGTGGGGTGTGCGTGTAGGGATGGGGTACAGTGGGGGTGTGAAGATGAGGTGAGTTCAAATGTGAGGAGGAGATAATTAATGTGGAATGTCACTTGTGTGACTGGTTTTACTACTGACATTAGGGAAATCATTTTTCTCTATTTTAAGAAACTTATTTTCTGGAAGAAAAAAAGAAGGAAAGATGTTTTTAAAAAAAAATTAACTAACCAAACATGAAAAAATTGAAAAAATATTTTGCTCTGTACCGAACACCACCCAGAGTCTTGCCTTTGTTATGTTGCCATGCGCCCTAATTGCATTAAACAAGTCATAAGCTCTCTTTGTTTTTGTTTACTAGTATACGTACCCGCGCGATGCGCAGATCGTTTAAGACAAAAAAAGAGTGGAGAGATATAATAGAAATTCCAAAAATATATTGTTCAAATATCTCTTATTTAGTGTAGTAAGCCATTCTATATTTGAAATTTGAATTTCTAATATTAGTCCTTCCATTAAGCTTAGAGAACATATCTTGAAAGTAATCTTCCATAATATATTCTCCCATAATATTCTTTTTCAATACTGGTTTGGATATTCACTAAACAATATGAAAATAATTTTTTTCCTCGCATATTTACTTGAATCTTCATTATTTCTTGCATAATATATACTCTTTCCCATATTATTTGCAACTTCACCAAATTCTTTTCCATGAAATAAACATGTACAAACAAATCTACCACAAATAAACATTCTTTGATTAAATATTACATTAATTTTTGTCATCAAGTAGGTGAAATCTTGGATCCAACATTTTATTTCCCGCACCCATTGGAATTCCCAAGCACAAAGTAGGAAAATTGAGAATTAGCAAACTTTGTCTAGAACCTAGTTATAAGAGATTAGGCTTGAATAGAATAAACAAAATGGTTCGACGGTCAAAGACATGTAGTCCCCAGCGAGGAAAATGACAATCAATAAATCCAAGGACCGTGCATTCATTCCATCTAGATTTAGCTTCTTAATAAGTCCAAGCTCTTTATAATTCTTGCCTTTACATGTAAATCTGAGCATAAATACGTACTTCATTGTTGTCCATAATCTTGATTTATAGTATTGCATTTCTATAGCATTTGAGAAAGGATGAAGGGATAAATGAATTAGAAATCAAATGATCGTTAAGAAACCAAATGTATAAATTAAATTGCCTCAAGATAGCAAAGAGACCCCAGATCGTAAGACATTAGCAAATTGGAACTACATTCCATTTCAAAATCAAATTCCAAAAGACTCAGAAATATATGAGATGAATGAGAACAGTGATACTTTTTTCGAACATTAAAAAAACATATATTCAAGTTATAGGATCACATATTAATACATGCTATGTACGTGCAATCAGAAATGACTAAACCCTCACCATACTTATACATGCTACATTATCGTTTTTAAAGGAAAGAAGGCAAGATAATTCCTAAATTGTAATATTTATCCTATCTAGACATGAATTTAAATTTATTGATTTGTTTTCGATACTTTTCTTTCTTCAAAATTTTCGTCATGGCTTTTTTGCTCTTGTATTTTTTCAAACATGTTCACTATCATGCTAATTTTTGTTTATCAGCAAATATTTTCATGTTTTCTTTTTCAATTTAGTATAGACGTCGCTAAGCATTACTATTATTTTACCTTTGGACTTTAATCTAGAACTTACAATTGTAAATATAGCTTTCATAAGATTACGTCTGTCATCTCTTTTTAATTTAATTAACATATAAACTGTGTTTTTAACTTTTAACTTTAGATAAGTAGCAAAGTAGCTTCAAGATATATAGGGTTAGATTATAAGATTTCCCAACTTATTAATTTTGACTTTATTGATCTAGAATTATTAGCTAGGTAATATTCTCTATTAATTGTTCATGCTTTCTCTTCTTTGTGCCGATGATCTAGACAGATTGTCTTTTTACAAAAAAAGGAATTAATTGAACTCCATAAAATTGCATAGATTTCAAAAGAGAAATTTAACCATTAAGAAATTGTAAGAAACCTGCTCCATAGCAAATGTGTCTGCTTTAATGGCTGACTAAGGCATGAAGTAAGTACACAATTCTTCTCTTTTAATTTACTCCATGAGCCACCTTCTAGTTCTGTTGTGTCACTGTTGAGTATAGTCAACCACTATCACCATTAAAATGTATTTGACTTTAGTTCGTGCACCTAATTCATTCAAAAGTTAAATGATATCACAAGAGAAAAAACATGTCAATCAACATTAAGCAAGAATATGAAAAGAAGCATATCATAGATATAAATATGAAACCTTAATTCATCCTAATACAATAAAGAAAAGTAAAAGGAGATTAAAAGCTTTCAAGAAAAAAATAATAGATAATAAGTGACATAAAAATACTCATGGCTAATAAACTAAGCAAACCTTCCAAGGAAAGAGAGAAACTATGCAATATCACCAAAAGATAATCTATAATATCATTTAACGATCATTCTCATGTGGAAACATACAAAAATAAAAAATTTATGACGTTGTATATGATACCACAAAGTTTAACAACATTCATATTGAACTTCTGGACCTAATTATGAGAGCGTAAATGCCAACAATGGTGGAGGCATGCGGCTAGGAAGAACAATGTCCCTCATGCTAGGGTTTCATTAATTTATACAATTGTTTTTCAACACAAAATTCAAATTGAAGATAAGTGGATAATGATAAAGAAGTAAAAAGATATTTATCTTTCAATTCAAATTGTAACAAAATTTAATTTTAAACTCAAATTCATATTGTAGATAAGCAAGGTAATCACAAAAGAATTTAAAAGGATATATATGAATTTGGGTCGATTCAAATTTAATTTGAATACGAATTAGTATGTACTTAGTATTTTAAAAATACGTAAATCCTTATCTTTGAAAGAATGAAGGTGCATAATAACCTAATCTGCATTGATCTTCTTTATGCGGAAATACGTAAACCTTTACCGACTTTTATCTTTATGAAATTATTTTTAAATTCAAATTAATAAATGAATCATTATCTTCAAATTCAATATTATTAATTTAAACTTATTTTCATTAATTAAGAATCATTTTCTTATTCATATATATATATATGTACATATAAAAGTGTACGGATAACTACTACACTTAAATAATATTAAAAAATCTAATGGATATACAGACTCTTATATATAAAAATATATTTAAGTTTTCATTACTTATAATGATAAACTTAGGATAGTTTCTCTTCCACCAAATTAGGCTAATCTCTAGGTTTAAAATTTTGAATATAGATTTATTATATTTATCTTTAAATGTCCTTTATTAAGTTAATATTAAATTGATTAATTTTAAGTTATTACATAACTTAGATGACATTGTCTTAAAATTGTCAAGTGACTTGTTATTTGTTTGCCACTTGGCTTAATCACATTGTTTTTACCTCTCCTATTTATATATATAGATGTGATCGATGTCACCATTTTATTCTTGAATCATTTCCGCCGGAATTTGTGCATCTAAAAAATCTTTTTCTGTATTTAATTCAAAAATTAGTTTTATACATATGATCCGTAATACAGAAAAATGCTATAATCTAATAGTGATAGGCAATATTAGTAAGTCATAAATAGTGTTTAACTTTCACCCTAATCCTTTCACCATAAAAGATTTTACAAAGTCTTTATCATTTAATTTTAGACTTTTTCTTTTTGATATATTTAGAGTATTTTGATATTGTTTTAGTTCTATACAGTCGTTATTATTTAAAAAAAATTAAACTACTGAAAAATCTAAATTTGTGATGTGATATTTACTTATGAGACTTATATTTCAGACACTACTTTAATATTTTTTTTTATCAATTTATAAAATATAAGTTAACGTGGCATCGCATATAAATTTAATAGGACGGAGGAATTAAAATTGGCACCGCGGCATTTTTATTATGATTTATGTCCCCCCTTGAAAACTTATATCGAATTAATATTATTGATTATATATTCAACTTATTTGGTTAGAACTTAATCTTCTTAGAAAATACTTTGGAACATTATTTTATTTACTAAGTATAAAATATAAGTTAACGTGGCATCGCATATAAATTTAATAGGACGGAGGAATTAAAATTGGCACCGCGGCATTTTTATTATGATTTATGCCCCCCCCCCCCCCCCCCCAAAAAAAAAATTATATCGAATTAATATTATTGATTATATATTCAACTTATTTAGTTAGACCACCAAAGGATGTGGTGGAGCGGATGGGGCTCCTCCTCCCTTAACCAAGGTCTCGGATTCGAGCCTTGGGTATGGAAAAATCCTTGGTAGGGAGCGCTTCCCCCCCCCCCCCCCCCCCCCAAATGGGGCCTTACGCGGCGCAAATCCGGATATAGTCGGACTCCAATGTGGGTACCGGGTGGGAAACCAAAAAAAAAACTTATTTAGTTAGAACTTAATCTTCTTAGAAAATACTTTGGAACATTATTTTATTTATTTCTCATTCTTTTATGATAGCAGTGAATAGTGAGAAGTAAAAAGTAAAAACAGAAAAGGACCTAACTTATTAGTATACTTAACTGCTGCATATACACAATGGAGTTGCAACAACTATATTAGAGCTCCGATCAGAAATCTTTTATAATAATACTTCACTATATAACATTCAAGTTTTTTGTGAAACCGATCTTTTTTGTTATGTTATACTAATATATTCTGTATCACAGCATTTCATGACTATAGTAGCAAAAAGTATCAAAACAAGCGACACCGTTATATAATGGTTTGATTGTGTTAACATTCACATGGATAAATGTTTTGCCAATTTTTTTGGGGGGGGATAATAGCACTTTTAATTCTCAATTAATTGCTAAATTCTGATTTGGAAAAATACATTATCATCACCCTATATTATAACTGTATTTTTACTTTCATACTTAAACTATCGAATGTTCAGAGAGCCATTGAACAAAAAAAAAATTCATAGTTAAAACCAAGCGACATGAAAAGTGACTGCACTTTTTTTATAACACGTTAAAAGCCAACAATTAGCCAAAAAATTAGTTATAACGTGCATTTTTGTAATTTTCTGGTATTACTTATGAAGTAACAGTAACAACACAGGCTTGTTGTAACACATGAGTAAATAAGTAGTGACCAGTTAATAGTTGTGGTATATTTATGAAATATTCATTATCAAAGGGATAAAAAGTGCATACTTCATTCAATTGAAGGTTAATAGGAAAAGGTTTCGAAACACACTTAGACTATGGCCCAAGTTGCCATAACACACCCAACTTTACGGGGGTCCTATGACCCCCTAGACTCATTTTTTGTGTATTATTGACATTTTTATATGGTGACCCGGACAAGCAAGTGAGAACACACTCGTTAAGCGCGTAAGGCTGGACTTAAAACTCAATGGACCGGCAAAAAATTGCCACGTAGCAATCCACATAATCCCTTTATTTGTTTTTTCATTATTTCACAATCCACAAACCAAAAGCTCCAACGACGGGAGTTTTTCTCCATTGACGCCGTTGCCTTTCTCCATTGACGTCGCTGCTTTGAAGAGGTAAGATTGGGCTCCTTAAATTTGTTCTCTTTAATTTATATTTTTAAATTTAGGGCTTACAATATCTTTTCCCAAAATTTTTGTAAAAAATTAGGGCTAGCTATGGAAGGGGTAAGATTGGATTTGAATAAGCTTTGTATGGACAATGAAGATCCAATGTTGAATGCCGAGGTGCGACGTAGTCATGATCTGATGCTCCCTTTGAAGACTTCCTTGTCTGAAAACAATCTTGGAAGAAGATGTGGTCTTGCCACTACTATGGTCCAAAGAAGTGTAAATTTTTTTAATGGAGGGATGCTTCCAAAGTTGATGAAAGATCGAAGTACATTATTTCAAAGTTGATGAACAAAATGAAGGACATGGACGAAGAATTAGATTCAAAGCAGAAGAAACAAGGAGATGGAAGAAGGATATGGAAGTTCTGAAATTGCGGAGATGCTGAAGGAGATTGAGATGGAAGAACAATCTGCCTCAAGTGTTAAGAAAATGAAGGAGATGGAAGAACAATCAAGTGTGATCAATCTGCTCGAAATGGAAAATTAAAAAGAGATAAAAGTGAAAAAGAAGGGATCAACAACTTTAGCTTTAATATGATTTTCACTTTTTGTATCTTGATATTTTTTGCTAGTTGGATCAATTTGTTAATGCAAGGATATGCAAAGACTTGTCATGACCAATTGCCATAGTGATGCATGTATGTTTCAAGTTGAAGTCTTTTGTGTTATGGTTAATGTAAGTTAAGAAATGCTTTGTAATTGGCTTTTGTCATGTGGTTAATGTAACATGGAAGTTGATCAATGAAATCCCTTGTGTTAGTGTTTATTTTGGTAAGAAGTTGTTTCAAGTGGAATTGATTTAATAGTACACTGCTATAAAGAATCATACTGGCAGCATACTACACTGCCAAAAAGAAATGGAACCCAAAGATCTTGAACACATTAATAGAAACAGACCTTAATATATATAAACCAATGTACCAATATAAGTTTGTAAAGTAGTGTGTCACATTCATAATGATGAAACATTCAAGTGCAGTAGCATAATGTCACAAAACAAGCATCTTAATCAACCATCTAAGCCATAACTACATCTAAACCACAACTACATTAGTTTGTTTATCAAAAAATTGCAAAAACTGCCAACTACATTAACTTTTTCTAGCAACTACCAACATATTAACACTACTTCTATGGATCCTTTGTTTGTGATTTCTGGGTTGCTGTCACTTGTTTCCTTTTCTTTACCCTCATCTTTTCAAGCTGGCTTGATGTCATTGTTGCTTTGCCCCTTCACCTCACTCCAGTTTGTGACCAAGGTCCCCAGTAACATCAGCTGACCTTATAGGCTTTCTTGGACCAGTATCTATTATCTTACTACTTGGCAAGCCATGCTGTAGACAAAGCAAAATAGTTGTTTATAGTTAGTAAACTCACTTGCAAAATAAAACTTTACCCTATATTTCAGCACTTACATTGTATGTTGTAACCCATTTTCAGCAACATATATACCTATTCCAACTGTCCTAGGCCTTTTATAAGGGTTTTCTTCCTCTTTCATTGTCAACAGGTGTTGCAATAGAAGCTTGAGAAGTTTTTCTTGGTTTTGCCTTACTCACATTAGACTGGGAAGCAGCGGGCTGAACAAGTGCATTGGGTGCAACAGGTGTAGCATAACTTGTTGCATTTTTAAAACATTCAGAAGTAATGGTTGTCCTCATTGTTCCCATACCTTTTGCTAGCGCTTGAGAAGTACTTCTTGGCATTGCACTTGCTCTTGCTGGTACATTAGAAGTACTTGTAGTCTTTCTTGGCCTTTCTCCTTGCTACAATTGGTGCATCAGAAGTTAATGGATTTTTTCTTGGCCTTTCCTAGCCCTTGCTGGTGCTTCAGAAGTTGGAATTGGCTTTCTTGGATTTCCTTTTCCTCTTGCAGGTGCTTCAAAGTTTGCAGGTGGCTTTCTTGGCCTTCTTCTAGCTCTTGCAGGTGCAGCAGTAGTAGTCCTGGTTCTTGTTTCAGTAAGAGCACTTGATTCATCAAAGTCACTTGGTCCATTACCAAAGCTTGGTTGAGATGGTGCAGTAGTATGTGGTCCATTACCAAAGCTTATTCTAGCAGAATCCTACAAAGAGTATAAAAAACATAGTGTCAAATTCAAACCATTACTACTAAAATATGATGAATGGTAATTTATAAGCTTATACCTTGAAAGGACAACCTCTTTTGTTATGGCTTTTACCATGACAAATGCTACAAGTCATGTCAACTCCTTTTCTTGACAACTTACCACATCTTGTCTCGTGGCTTCTCTTCTCCTAACCTTCTTTGGCCTGCCTAGCATAAGTTTTACAACTGGTGGTGCAACATAGGAGTTATTGGACTCCGACCGCATTTTCATATTGGTGACTGGTTGAAGGAAATGACAGTAAGTCTTTTTACTGTAGCAGCTATCAACAAAGTCAATGGGTTCATACTTCTTATATAATTGACAGTAAGGACATGTGGACATGGTATTCCCTTGAGCATCCAGGCCCTACAGTTGCAAGTTCTATTTATCAAATCAACAGTATGTTGATATGGTCCATCACTAATTTAAAACCCTCTCTCACCATTGAAATCAATATTTCATTCCATTGACTGATATCAGTGTGTAATCTCTGTCATCTCCTAATCCCAAATCATCTATCAACAATTTCAAAAACCATGTCCAAGTATTCTTATTCTCATATTCTACTACAGCCCAAGCAATAGGCAACATTTTCTTATTAGCATCTTTAGCAACAACAGCCAGTAGTTGTCCTTTTGTTATTCCCTTCAAGAAACAACCATCTAAAACAATACATTTTCTACAGCCACTTAAAAAACATTTTTTCAAAGCATCAAAGCAAATATAGAAACTTTTAAACACCAACCTACCACTTTCACCAGAATCATCAACCTTAACAACACAAATACTCCCAAGATTATTCCATCCCTATAGTCCAATATTCTTCCAAACTCTAACAGATGATTACCCATGATTTCTTGGAGTACTTAGCTCTAGCTCTCCTGGCAGTAGTTTTTCCAACATGTATGTTAAGTTCTTGTCTAATCAACTACTAAAACTTGGAAATCCTTATGTTTGGTTGTTCAGTAATTCTATTCTTGTAATGCTTAGTCAAGTGCTTAGCATTGCACATGTAATTTCTGGTAGTCTTGATACACCTATTTTTAGGATTGTAGGTTTTGATCATGAAATCATTAGTCTTGTTGTCAAGACTTGCATATAGCAGCCATATGCAGCCTTCCCTACACCCCACCCTAACCTTTTTGGTCTTATTGACATGCTTCTCTAACTGCACACCCCTTTGAAGCGCATATTTTGAAACAGCATCCCTAAACTCATTCACATCCTCAAAAACCATCCCTAACTCCCACATCACTGGTTCAGCAGATTTGTCAAAAATTATTCTTCTCATAGCCCTTCTTGACCCTGACTCATCATCTGTATCTGATTCAACACTATATGCATTAGAACTGACATACACTGGCTCATCCCTAGCAACCTTACCTTTCAAGATTTTATCAGGAATAGCAGTTTTATCAAAGCCCAGATCTGGACTTACTTCACTAACAAAAATTTCTCCAGCGTCATTTAGTATTCTTTCTCTTCTTTTCCTCATCTGATATGACCTCCTTTCAACCCTCAAATTTATGCACTCTTCATGAACATCATCACTTTCATGTTCAGCATCATGTTCATTAAATAGTTCAACTTGGTCAGATGCAAAACTATCATCAGTGGATTGGTCAGATTCAAGAATAAGAAATTCACTACTTAATGGGTCATCATCAGCAACAGTTTTAGTAGCTACTGGTTGAGATGCTGCAGTAGTTTCAGCAGCTGCTGGTTCAACAAGTGCAGCAGGTTCAGTAGCTGCTGGTTCAGTATTACAAGTAGGTGCTAGTTCTGTATTAAAAGCAGACCCATCCCCTTCTCCTAGTGTTAGTGTACTCCCACAAAGCAATGGGACCATCTAAATTATCTACTATGTGATAGACATAGATTTCAATAATATCCCCATTTTCAAAACTTTGTGAAAGTTAAAAAATGTCCCTATCAGTTTGGATTTCTACAAGACTGTCACTATTAAGTATCCTAACACAAAATGAGCAACTTGTAGTATACCCTAGTTCATTAATGTAGTCCATCAGTTCAAAAAAGGACATCCTATCCATATCAACATCCAAAAACTCTCTTATTTGTCCACCCTCATACTGTGGTTCCCCACTACTAACATCCAAAACCCCACCATGATACCATCTCAATGTTACCAATATAAACCCATTCATTTCTGAAATTACAAATCAATAATATTATAAACAATCAGTACCACACACATACAATAACAATAGATGGCCAACAACAATCAGTACCCCACACACACATAAAACAACAATTAAATTCAGACAGGTGGCAATAGATGGCCAAACGTTGTATAAAATCAAATTTTGAGGTGAAAATGGATTGGACACACATACAACAACAATAATACACAACATAAGATTACACACCTCTTAACCCCTATTTAAACTAGAAAAAAACCATAATTTTTTCACAAACCCTAGAATTTCAGAGGACACTATTACAAATCCTATATAATATAGAAAAAAAAACTTTACGTGTACAAGAGTGACAAAGAACACGACTAACCTGGTATTTCTTAGTCCACTAATAGTTTGACACAACCTTAAAGCTAAATCGACGACAACCTTGAAAATTCACCGCAATGTTGCAAGCTAAACTTAGTTTAAGTGTGATTCAAAGTGATTTGCAGAAAAATATGCTGTGATTTGAGTGATTACACGTCTGATTTGGGCGGAAATCGATTGGGAGGTGGAGAGTTTTGAATTTTTGAAAAGTTGAGAAATGAAAAAGACACGTCTAATTTTAACTTTTCAAGAGCGCGTGCATACACTCGTTTGAGTTTGGGTGACTTTGTCCATCTAAAATGTCAATAATACACAAAAAAATGAGTCGAAGGGGGTCATAGGACCTCCGCAAAGTTGGGGTGTGTTATGTCAATTTTGGTCGTAGTTTAAGTGTGTTTGAACCCTTTTCCCAAGGTTAAATGTACATATTCAAATTTTACAAGGATCAAAATTAAAATTTTCAATAATTGAGGTATCAAAATTTCTATTACTTCCTTCTAACTTTTTCTTTAAAAAAAAAAAAAAAAATCTTTCCGTCATCGTGTTTAGTGAAGATTTATGTATTTTCTCCAATCCCAAACGACTTTTAGCCTAGCACATGGATGGAATTATTTGCTACTTCTATATTTCGCTTTGTCATTCTCTTTGAAACTATAATATTCCAAATTACTATGCTTATGATAGCCTCAAATCCAAGAAATTCTGGTCATTGGAGAGGGATAATAGTACTACTACTACTACATAAACAAGTTGCGATAAAACAATAAAGTAGCTAACATGAGCCATTCTATTATTTATGGGGTAATTCCTTCTTAATGGTCCCATAACCAATACAAGGGAACTCATTTCATATGCTAATCTTTTACATTTTCTTTAATATATACAGAAAGGAAATTTGTTTAACCTAAAATTTGGATTAACAAAAATTAACAATTGAATTTGTAATATAGTGCCACAGGCAAGTAAATTAACTATGAGACAATTAGCCTTTCGACAATGCAAACAAGTTATGATAAGGCAAAATAGAATGTAAGTTAATGAGACAATTTTTATGGATAGTTCGTGACGGTGGGGCCAAACTGTTTAACATAAAATCTGGATTGAAGAAACAAAATTCAAAATGTTTGACCCATTAAATATTTAGTAAATCCTTTAAGAGTTTTCCCTATATATGATCTAGATTTAAATTAAGTCAAGCGAATTGGATTCATACAATACAACATGCAATAATTCCGTTCGTAACCCATAAATAAAAATATACTTTCTAAAGTCAATGACTTCCAAATAAAAATAATATCTACAATTTTTATTTTTTTTAAATTCATTCTATATGGTCAGTGACTCAACCAATAAGACTCCTTATAAAATAGGAACCTTGTTTATAGGAAAGTAGATTTTCCCTCATTTTACTTTGAGGGAAGAACTAACAAGGAAGAAGAAGAAGAAGAAGAAGAGAAGCTGGTTGCACAAAGTGGAGAGTGAAGATTTGTGTGTGTGTGTGTGTGTGTTTTGTTTTTCAAGAAAATATGAGAAAAACAATATGTCTTCTTCTTTATATTCTTTTTACTCTATTGCTTACACCCACATTTGCCATAAAAAAGGTAAACGTTTGTCTTTCAATTCTCTTTATAAATTGTACATTTGTTATCACTACTTGCATCATTACATATACTATATTTGCTTATTAATTTTCGACGAAATTAGAATTTCGGTTGGAATTTTAAGATTTTTTTTTTAGTAATGAAAATAATTTGTGTTTTTGTATATAGTCATATGTGGTGTATTTGGGTGGACATTCACATGGAAAAGAAGCAACATCCATTGATTTTGATAGAGTTACTAATTCCCATCATGAGTTTCTTGGAACACACTTAGGAAGGTAAGTAAATGAAAAATTTTGGTACTTTATTATTTGATTATATGAAATCCCAAATCTTGAAATACCTTTAAGTCTTTTTTTTCTTCTAACATGTTTGATATCTCAATATTAATTAGTGTTGAAAAGGCAAAGGATGCAATTTTCTACTCTTATACAAGACACATCAATGGCTTTGCTGCCATGCTTGAAGATGAAGAAGCTGCAGCATTATCCAGTAAGCATTCTTAAATGGTCTGATTTTCCATTTACTGCACCTTTTTTCTTCTTTAATTTACTTCAGTATACATTTTTTTACTGTGTCAGAGGTGAATTTAGCATCTAATTAAGTCAGTGAGCGTAATCTTAGGGAAGCTATATGGAAGGGGAGCTATACGGAAGGGTGGTTAGTTGGATGAGGGACAGATTCAAAATTTAAAACTTGATGAGTTTGACCTTTTAAATTTTAAACATCAGACTGATTGTATTAAAAAATAGCGGGTTCAAATTTAGTATTAATTGAAATTTTAGCGAGTTTTCACATATATATCTTTATTTCGCATAAAAATAATGGGTCTGAATGAACCCGATTGTGTCCTTCACTGACTTGAACACCCTTCTTTGTAATATTATACTACGTATATAGGTCAGCTATTACTTCTTAATTTATACTTATAAATTAAATCTCGGATATCTCCATGAACACCTTTAGCAAAATATATAAATTTTCCTGGTTCTGACACGGATTATACATATAAATTTTACGCCCTCCATCCCTGATGGTGTTTGGATTTCGAGAGTCAAATGAGTTGTTCGTTGATTTTTTCGTATGCATTTTAAGTATTTTAAATTATTAATTATTGACTTATATTACTTTTTATGTAGTTTTCACTTATATGTAAATTTTATTATGTAAATTTTATTTTGAGAAATTTAAAGATTCTACATTTAAACACACGGTCAAAATTAAAAAAGTTTTGATTTGAAAAGCAAAAAATGTAACATAATTTGAGACAATTTTTTTTTTCACATGTACGTGTAATTCGAACGAAAAGCAATAATTGACTTTAGTTTAATCGACAAAACCCGCTTTAGATCCGCTTATGATTGTATCTATATGAACCTTTTTGCAGAGCATCCAAAGGTAGTATCAGTATTTTTTAACAAGGGCAAAGAACTACACACAACTAGATCATGGAACTTCATGGGGTTGGAGCATGAGGGAAAAATACCTAAAAGCTCTATATGGAAGAAGGCAAGATTTGGAGAAGATATTATTATTGGCAACATTGATTCTGGTATGAGTTATCGTAATCTCACTTTCTATATATACTTTTTTTGTTTCTCATCAAGTTCGATTAATTTGAATTTGTACCGTGTAAGTTCATCAAAAGGGAAAGCGCTCCTATCAGAATATTCTCGGTCGCAAAGCTTTCACTCAAAAACTCTGAATTAAAATTAAGGAATTCTATTTATCCCATCACAATCGGCCTTCATGATCTCTATATCTAATAACCTTATGCGTGCATCAATTCATGTTGTATCAATATAATGTAAACTTGTGGTCCTCTTTGACGTAATGCTGGTTTTCCAAATTATATTTACTATTCCATCCGTCTCAATTTATAGGGCATCATTCGAATTTTAAGAGTCAAACAAGTTTTTCTTTGACTTTAATGTTTTCATATGCCTTGTAAACATCTTGAATTGTCAATTATTGTGAGTTTTAATACTTTTTACTTAGTTTCCAAGTATGTAAATTTTATTTCAAAAAATTAAAGATTTCATTACCGAAATTACAGTCAAAATAAAAAATATTGACTTTCAAAATCCGAGCAGTACCACATAAATTATGACAAGGGTAGTTTCCTGTCAAGGAGGTCATATATACCTATAGCGTAAAAAATAATGCTTTAATGCATATAAGTCAAATTCTTTTATAATAATTCAGCATATTTTAAACTTTTTCTTAAATTCCTTGTGATGAACTCTAATCCGTCTTTTCGCTTCATAAATTCGTTTTCTTATTATTTCTTTTGCAATTTCTTCTTGTAAGTGAAGTGAAGTGGCTGGTAATAAATTGCACGTGGATCATTGACTTTATTGATGTAAAGATCCCTATTTTTTTAATTACAGATATTTTAATATTTGATAATCACTTTCTGGGAAGCTAGTGTGTCTACTTGACAATAAACTATAGATTTATATATTTTATGTATCAAGATCTCATTATTCTCCCCAACCTGGCTAATCCATTTTCACATACGGCAACGATTTAATCAATTTAGAAAGCTTGCTATATCAACTATGGCTCGTTTAAAGAATTTGGAGAACTAGATTATTAATTTCGGATTAAAGTTGTTTGTTATTTATTTAAGTTATATACACGTCTTTTAATTGAAAGAATATGGCTTTCTAATGATTTTATGTCATACTTATGAGAATTGAATGATTGTTTTGTTATAAAAATTAATTTAGTGATTTTCATAATACTTACGGAAGGTCGAGGTAACTTTTTATTAAAAAAATAATTTTGTTATAACTTTAAATTTTATTATAACTTTAGTAATTAAGGGTCTGTTTGGAAAGCCACCTGATATTTGGAATTGGTGTAATTAGGTATAGTAATTACACAGCCTAGTAATTACACTGTATAGTAATTATGAGAAGTTGTTTGTTTGTCATAACATAATTACGGTGTAATTACAAGCCTATTATTTGGTTGCACATGTGTAATTACACAGTTAGATTAGTTTAAAAATAAAGATTTGGCCCTTTTTTTTTTTTTTTTTTGGTAACTAAAAATTTCATTAATCACCGAGTCAATTACAAAACCATAACAAAGCTTTGAAACACAACTTGCTATCTCAGGGGCAGAACATAAGCAGAAAAACTAAGAGACACTAATTACATCATAAAAAAAACTCTACTTCAAAAGCTATAACTATGCAGTAACCGAGCACAACCAGGAAGGGCTCTAACATTGCAAATATATGCAACCTTCTCAGCTATGCTATCGACATCTCTAAACGACTATTGAAGAATTCTCGAGTTCCTCTCACTCCAAATGGCATGTATGACTTCAACAAAGACCATTCTGAAAATGCAAGCTTTTTGTGATATGCCTTTACCAGGTGAGGTAGCCCATAGCACATACTAATCCCAACTAACTCCAAGAGGCCCACTTCTTTGCACCAAACTAGTAACCTCGTCCATAATTGTAAAGTAAATGAACAAGTAACAAAGAGGTGGGTCTTTGATTCATTGTGTTGTTGACAAAGTGCACACTTTGAATCCACAGAAATTTTCCATTTAAGCAACCAATCAGTGGTAAGCAACCCCCCATGGAGATGAAGCACATGGTGAAGATGGCCTTTGATCTTGCAGAATTTTGGAACATAAGACATTTCCAAATAACATGAGGAGATCTACCCAGTAAAATGTAATACAACTACCTGATAATACCTTGCCTCTTTTGAAAATCACCATGCACTTGAGTCAAAGTATCTCTAGCACCAATAATTTTCCTCGCCATCTAGCAGGCTTGACTAGGAATATGCATTTAATGCAACAGCTTACCTTTGATGTAGTAAGAGTGTATCCATTTAATTCAGAGATTTTCTTGTTTACTGGCCAAATCCCAGCAAAGTTTAGGTATAACAGCCTTGTTCCAGACTTGCAAATTGGAAAGATTGAGGTCACTAGAGGCTTTAGGAGTACATACCCTTTCCCGAGCTATAAGAGACTTCTTTGTAACTTGGTTATGACTTCAGAAGGCCTATGACTCTGTGGAATGGATTTTCCTGTAACAAATTCTGGAGGAACTTGGCTTTCCAAATAAGTTTATTTTTTGGTTGCTTGATTGTGTTAAGACTATCAGTTACACCATCCTTATTAATGGCGAGACCACTGCCCGAGCAAAGGGACCTCATTTCCCCTTTCCTATTTGCTATTTGTAAGGAATATCTTAGCAGGTGCCTAGTTGGCTAAAAAGCAACCCAGAATTTTAATATCACCCTAAGTGCTCTAAGATGGGCATTACCCATCTTAGTTTTGCTGATGATTTATTACTGTTCACTAAGGGAGATCTTAATTCTGTCAAAGCTCTCTATTTTTGTTTTCTGTATTTCTCTATGGCTTCTGGTTTACAAGCAAACTTGCAAAAGAGCTTAGTGTATTTGAGAGGGGTGAACCAGACAACTCAAACAACTATTTTGCATCATCTTGATTTTGGCCTTAGTGAATTGCCTTTTAAAGTACCTTGGCATTCCTTTGTCTACTAGGAAGGTTTCTATCATCCAATGGAAACCTCTAATAGATAAAATCATTGCTAGAATCTCCTCTTGGACGGCTAAGAAGCTTTCATATGCTGATAGTGTACAATTAGTACAAATTGTCTTATTTGGTATTCAAGCATTCTGGGCTCAACTGTTTATCATCCCTGCCAAGGTACTCAAACTTATTGATGGTTATTGTAGAAGTTATATTTGGTCTGTTGCATAATGAAATATGTGCCTTTATAAATGATATATTAAATTAGGTTTTTAAGATACATGTTATTTCTTGAAAATATATTAATTAATAATCACATATTTGTAAATAATATTGTAAAAGTAATTGTATATATTTTTCAAATTAATAATGTGTTAATTTAAGTTAATATAAAAATTGAAAGCAAGCATTTTGTAAGAACATCTTGGGCTGGATGTTTGACAAAAGGATTATTATTTTTATACATATAATGTCATAACATTATTCTAATGTTTGACAAAAAATAATCTATCAATTGTAATTGGAAAATGAACAACATGGAATGTAAAACAACAAGTGAATACTACTAAAACAAATAAACTGAAATCGAAAATCTAGCCTAAATTCAAAATCCAAAAAAAAAAAAAAAAAGGTTTAACATGATACTTTTAAGTCAAATTCCAACATAACATAAAATAAGTTACAACATAACTTAAGTAAATATAATTCAAAAAATGAAAAGATCTATAACCTCTTCAACAACGGAATTCTACTTTAATAACATCACTCATTATATATCAAGTTTGTTAATGACTCATTCTTTCTAACATTAGGAAGTGTAATTTCAAATACTAGAATAATAACGTAATCACGCTAAATGAAAAAATAACATTTTTTAAATTTTTTTTTTTTTAAAAAAAGCAATTATATGAAATCACAAGAAGTAAAGGTTGAGAGGGGGAAGAAAGAAAATGAAAGATAAATAATATAAGAAATATTTTTAAAATAAAAAATAATTTTGAATATAAAAATAAAATAGAAATTAAAATAAAAAGAAAAAGAATAGAAATTAAAAATAACCTTGGAATTACAACGTGTACTCAATTCTCAACCAACTTGAGAATCGGAGAGTGTAATTGCGCCCTCCCAATACATGTTAATCATGTAATTACTTGGTCTGACAAATATATCAAACTGTGCAATTACAAGCAATTTCATTTACATGGGTTGCTTTCCAAACAGACCCTAAAAATGTTATGGGTTAGTGACAAGTCAAAAACTCATAAATTTCAAATTTTGACTTTTATTGATCTAAATTTTTTTAGTAGGTATTTTGTTACTTCCCACCAATATAATTAGTGAGTAACTCCATCACCAAAACGTAGGCTGATGGATGAAAGAACCTAAACGTTTTTTTCTTGGGATTTGAAATTAAGCTAATCTAACTTGATGATCATCCCGTCAACTTTGTCAAGAGTTGAGTATCCTGTTTACCTTTTTCTTAATGAAATACTGATTATATTTCCTCAATGCTCACAGGTGTTTGGCCAGAGTCAGAAAGCTTTAGTGATGAAGGAATGGGACCAATTCCATCAAGGTGGAAAGGAACTTGCCAAACTGGTTCTGATTCCACCTTTCATTGCAATAGGTACCTTCTCCTTCTCTATTCCAACTTCCCTTTTTCTTTTAATCTTATCAGCATTGCTCTATCAAACAGAGAATTGTTTGCACTTTAGAACATTCACCTAAGGTGGCACACTCTGCTTTAGAAATTTATGTATTATTTATGTTATTGAACCGAGACGGGCTTAAATTGGCATGAACAATGAGAAATCATATAGCCGAGCTAATTTGCTTGAGTTAAGAAGTAGTAGTTGTTGTTATAGTGTTTCTCAACCCATCATGCACTTTAATGCTTATTCTTTAACCTCTACTTTAACGCTTATTGCCTTAGAACAACCTTTTACCCTCTATTTGCTCTTTAAAGCATCATATCAAAGTTGTCAAACTAGCTATTTACATGCATGGTAAGAAGAGAAAAAGCAACAAGTTCAATTTAATTTCCTCAAGAATACTCCCTTTGTTTTATTTTATGATACGGTAGTTGCCTGTATAGTTTTTCACTTATGAATATACTACTTAGTGAATGTAAGATTAGAGTAGTTGTTCAAAGTTGGTTTGATATATGAAAAATCAAATCAAGTTTATATTTGAGTCGTTTAATAAATTTGAATACTTGAAAGTTGTGAAAATTGTATAAAAAATGATACGGCGTCAAACATTTTGGAATGACACAAAAGGAAAAGTGTGTCATATAAATTGGAACAAATGAAGTATGAATTATACAGTTTTATGCTAGTTTAAGATCAAGATAACTTTTGACATTTGGAGTTCTACTTAAACAATGAAGGAAGTTGATTGGAGCAAGATACTTCATCAAAGGATTCGCTGCTGCAGCGGGACCTCTCGTAACCTCCAAATTCTACACGCCACGAGATACTTTAGGGCACGGATCCCACACATTGTCAACAGCTGGTGGCAATTTTGTCGAGGGAGCAAACATTTTCGGGTATGGCAATGGCACAGCAAAGGGAGGATCACCAAGAGCACGAGTAGCGTCTTACAAGGCTTGCTGGCCTCCTATTATTCCATCCGACTCGTGCACTGATGCAGATGTCTTGGCTGCATTCGATATGGCTATTCATGATGGAGTTGACGTGCTTTCAATATCAATGGGAGGACTACCCGTACCATATGTCCTTGACAGTATTGCTATCGGTTCGTTTCATGCTGTTAAGCATGGCATTGTTGTGGTAACCTCGGGTGGTAATTCTGGTGCTTATCCTGGTACGATAGCCAACACTGCACCTTGGCTCATTACCGTGGGGGCAAGCACCATTGATCGCGAGTTTTCCAGCTATGTTGTCCTAGGAAACAATAAGCGTTACAGAGTATGTTTCTCTTGTCCACTATTCTTTTTGTCTACAAAACAATGCAGTCAGACCTTTCTATAACAACCGCCCTATATAACAACATTTGATTATAGCAACCAATTTTTTTAATCAACTTTTTATGTTATATTTTACCTCTCTATAACAACATCTATCATTGTAACAGTACATTCTTTGTAAAATTAACCCTCTGTAATAACCTTTCTCAAATATTAGTTGATTTTAATTTACTAGTCACTTTTCTTTTGATAATCTTTATCTATAAAAGCCAAACAATAACTAAATGTCAAATGTTGTGATAGGAGTATAACAGCCAATAGCTATAAAAGCCAAAGTATATCAGAAAAAATGAGACTGTTATAGAGAGATTTGATTGTATATTCTTTGGAGACGAGTTCCTTGTGGGGAGTTAAGAAGCATCAGTTCTCATAAGCGAGGCTTATGTTGTGATTTAACAGTATTCGGATTTTTGGTTTTCAGGGAGTAAGCCTTGCTACTGGAGCACTGCCCAAAGGCGAATCGTTCCCAATTATTACCGGTGCATCTGCTAAAATTGCCAATGCAACAGCTCAAGAAGCGTGAGTATTACTTCTCTTCCCTACTGCTTAATACAAACTAATCTAACTTTTTTAAGTGCTTGTGCAGTAACTTTTGCATTGGAGGGACGTTGGACCCTAAGAAGGCAAAGGGGACTATTTTGGTTTGCAATAGAGGGGGTAGTCCGGCGTTTGACAAGTGCATGCAAGCGACTTTAGTAGGTGCAGTTGGTATCGTTATACTCAACAGCGCGTTCTTGGGAAGTGAAATGTATGCTGAGCCTTACCTCTGCCCTGCAACGCTTATCAGTTACTCCGATGGACTTGAAATCTTATCTTATATTAATTCAACAAGGTATATAACAGTCTACAAATCTCGTGTTATGCTAACCATGATGTTGAATAAAATTTTCATGGCACAACAAATTAATTTAGTATGCACATAGCTTAACCAGAATCCTCTATATTGCCCTTCTTTTTCTGCTTGAACAGGACGGCTACAGGTTACATTACTCGGCCAACAACTGAATTGGGAACGAAGCCAGCACCAATTATGGCTGCCTTTTCGTCCATTGGACCCAATAGGGTGACACCAGAGATTCTTAAGGTTTTTCCACCATTTCAATATTGTTATTTCAAGTATATTAAAGAAAATATTGCCATTCTTATGAGTATTTATACGGCACTATATTTCCAGCCAGATATTACTGCCCCGGGAGTGAGCATACTAGCTGCCTTTACTGGAGATCAAGGGCCTGCACAAATAGGTTTAGATAATCGTCGAGTTAAATTTAACACAATGACAGGCACTTCAATGTCATGCCCTCACGTTGCCGGTGTTGTTGGCCTTCTGAAAAATCTCCATCCAACTTGGAGCCCCGCAGCTATCAAATCTGCCATTATGACATCTGGTAGGGCTTAACAACCCTTTCGATTATGCATATGATGTTAGAATTTTTACTAAATGTGGACTAGCATTAACTTAATTATTGCGTTTTATAAAAGGGGCTAAGTAAATATAGTTGGTGAACATGACTAGGGCCGTTTATATATTGGATTCTTTGTTGGGCATGAATCACTTTATGTATTTATGTGGACTGGTAGTATTGTAGGCCCTATTGAAGATCTAATAAAGCCTGTTAGGGGAGGCACATTAGGTCACGGCTTGTTGTCTGGTTATACAATATAAGTGCTGAATGCAACTTTTCTTAAATTCTTGATCATATTAGGCATGCCGAATAAGAACTAAATAAGTTTTATGAGAACCTTTATATGATTATGATGCCTTGTTACTCCTCTTCTTGTGCAGCTAGAACGCGAGATAACACTTTCAAGCCAATGACAAATTCGACTCACCTTAAGGTATCACCATTTTCTTATGGATCAGGACACATATGGCCAAACCGCGCCATGGACCCTGGCTTGGTTTATGACTTAACTATCGATGATTATATGAACTTTCTCTGCGCCCAAGGGTACAACGTAACTCAAATTAGCTTCTTCACACAAGGTTACTTCAAATGTCCTAAGCCTATTATTAGTTTTATCAATTTGAACCTACCCTCAATCACAGTGCCCAAGCTCAATAGCTTGGTCGTTGTGACTAGAACATTGAAGAATGTTGGATCCCCGGGCACTTATAAAGCTCGTATTCACTCCCCGGTTGGAATTTCTGTTGTTGTTGAGCCAAACACATTGGAGTTCAAAAAGATTGGAGAGGAGAAAACTTTCAAGGTTACTCTGAAAGTTAAAGGACATTTTGCTCCAAAAGATTATGTGTTTGGTCAGTTAATATGGTCTGATAATAACAAGCACTATGTTAGAAGTCCCATTGTAGTGAAAGCTAATTAAGACTTTTAGGTACCATTCATTTCTCTACTTATTGCTACCTGTATAATGCTATTCATTACACTCAAAAGTATTCGAAAAATTGCAATCATCTCAATTATATAAAAGTAGACACTATTGTTCACTCGTGCAACTGCTTTATATTTCATGAGAATAATTTTGTTGAATGACTCAATGAGCTATGGAGTCCGTATTATATGCAGCGGCGGACCTAGTAGGGTTCATATGACTTATATTTTTGAATCATGTCATGTATATGTGTTACATAATTCACTAAATAAGTGTAACTATTAAATTTCAAATTCAATAAATCAAGCGGGTTATTATAGAATTTCAAATCGGAACCTTTAAAGTTCAAATAACTACATCATCTATATGAAACACACATCAAGAGTAGATATGTTGGAAAACTAGCACACAAAAAAATATATTCTAAAGAACAATAATAACAATGGAACATCAAGAGACGGTAATCAACAAAAATAAAAGTAACAAGGACATCAAATTTTAACATGAAAAACCTTTTGAATAAGGGAAAACCCACGGACCAAGAGAAGCAAAGTAATCCATTATAATAAGGATAGTTTTATATTGGTAATCGCTAGTATAATACTCAAGAAAACACTACACACTCAAAAGAAAGAGCCCTCTTTTGATTATTCTACCTCACTATAATAATGTTCACACTTTTATCCTTTTCTCACAAAAACTATTTTCTTTTGGCTTTTCCACATTTTATGTGATCTTCGTTAGTTACAATTTATTTGTAGAATATGTGGACTTTTCAACTTTGTCCAAATGTCACATGCACCCTCTTCATCAATAATGTTATTGGTTACAATTTACATCATATGACAAGTGCAATCTCCATCAGATGATATTCCATCCTTTGGCTCCAAGAAAGAATGTAAGCCAAGTCTTTCTGGCACATGGCTACTTTTAGCACATGGTATAAGACCCATAATTGCTCTCATACCATGAGAATGTCTTCGTGAATAGCTCGATCAACAACAGAACTCCTAGTACATTATATATATAGTGGTATTTACATAGTTATGATAACTACATCTCATTCAAGTGTAAAGTGTGTCACCTTGAATCTTGATGAGACAATTACATCATCTATTTGAGATGATTACATCAAATTACCTGTGTGACTTTCGCTAAGAATACTTATCTACATTCAATGCATGCACCAAATTTATAAACGCATGGTCAATAAATATTCACTTTAACCCCCTTAATATTTAAGGATTGAGAGATAATATCCTCTTCACCGTTCAAATGGAACGATAGCTCCTCAACAATATTTTTAGATGAACTTTAAGAATTCAATATAATGAAAAAAGTATTTCCACCTAGTAAATTATTTTCAACGCCAAGCCATCGAAATTTTGATGAATATGTATAGCAGAAGAAGATCTGAAGAGAGAATAAGATTAGTTGTATTAATATGCGGTGTTGTTTGATTGACCACGAAATTTTAGAATGAAAGAAGACTTTTGAAACTTGTGCTCTAAAATAAGTTGAAGGAGAGCCTTGTAAAGTTGCTGCCATGTGACCGGAAGGTCATGGGTTTAAGCTGTGGAAACAGCCTCTTGCAGAAATGCATAGCGGGAGCTTAGTGTATCAGACTATCCTTAGGGTGAAATGTTGGTGATATTACAATGAAATTACAATTACAATTGAAAAATAAAATGAAGAAATAAAAATATTTTCGGCTGAGGCGCGGATATCTTGTTCTCTTTAAGGAGATTCATGCCCACTGCAGCAAATCTACCGGTCCAGCAGTAATCTTTCTGACTTGTCCCCTCCAGGATACAACAGCCCGATCACGTCGTATAACTCAACAAACTCTGGACAAGATGTTAAGTCCAAAGCTCCACCAAAAAGAAGAACACCTTCCTTCAACTAATAAACTCTTTTTTTTACTTTCCTCACTTTTTAAGAACTCTCCAACGTATATATTTTTCTCTACTCTACACAAGTTAAGGATGGATAACTATTTATAGGTGAATAATATTATCCTTATAATAATAGATGAAAGGTATGGTTTAGTGGGATATTAAACTTATAATTATGTAGAGAATATAGGTGAGTAATGAGTAGGAGTTACAAGGAATAATGGTCACATTATGGTCACTTTATGCCACCAAAAACGTAAGAAACTCAGACCAATTCTACCTCTTTTTGGCTGCCTAACGGACAAGGAGTTACAAGGCATTATTGCCATTAACTGATGATATTTAAAGGGGAAACTTAAGGCCATAATCTGCCTTATGAACGTGGGAGAAGAATTGAACAATCTGGCACTTTAAATATTGATATGTAATATTAAAATGCTCAAAACACTTACAATCCCCCACTCATTTTAATATTAATATAAGAGAGTATATCAGTTGAAGGTAGATTATTATGCTTAATGAAGGTGTGCTCTGCATTGAACCTTCACTTAGTAAAACAATAATTTTTACTCCAGAGCCGTAGTAGTCTCAGACTTGAACTATGACTGCTTTAGGGAAATAAAGAATTACTGCTAACACATAATAATCAAGGTGTTAACATGAGCTTTCACAGCCAGCACATTACGGCCTTGTGCTATCCCGGTTTCATGAGTGCTTTTGAGAACGAGCCCAATTCTCATAGGAAGCGGCCTACTTCCACACTCACATAGGTGAAATCTGTCAAGAGTTCTACTGTAACTTAACACCCCACTCATACGAGCTAGAGTTTCATTAAGAGTTTATAAACTCAACATCCACAAATTGTTACAGAATAACGCACTTACACCATAGGGAGGGAATAAATAAAATAGTGCATTTTTCTCAACAAGTCATCATATGATTCGTTTTTCCCATTGAACCTGGGGTTATAGGATCTCTAGTCCGCAGGTTGGGTTTCCTCATATATGACTCATGAATTTATGGGCTTCAATCCCATCCCCCTCGATGTGCTCCAGACCTTTTCTCTTGCCAAGGCCTTGGTTAGTGGATCTGCAAGATTATCACAAGATTTGACATAATCAACATTAATGGTACCACTTGTCAAATATGATCTCACAGTACTGTGTTTTCTCCTTATAGGTCTGGATTTACCGTTATAATAACGGTTTTGAAGTCTACCAATTGTAGCGGTGCTATCACAATGAATTAATATAGGAGGAATTGGTTTTTCAAAATATGGAATTTGAAATAATAAATCTCTTAACCAAATCGCTTCTTCACTAGCTGAAGCTAAAGCAATTAGTTCAGCCTCCATGGTAGAGTTAGCAATAATAGTTTGCTTTTTTGATTTCCAACAAATAGCACCACCTGCCAACGTAAAAATATAACCAGTGGTAGAACAAGAATCACCAGATAAAGTGTTCCAATCTGCATCAGAAAAGCCTTCAAGTACGGCAGGATATTTTTTATAAAACAAGCCATAAGTTTTTGTACCAACTAAATATTTCATAACTCTCGTTATGGCATGCCAATGTTCATTACCTGGCTTGCTTGTAAACCTGCTAAGTACTCTAACTGCATATGCAATATCAGGTCTAGTGCAATCAGTCACATATCTCAAACTTCCAATTAAGCTAGCATATTCCTTTTGATTTATCACATCATTTTCACTTTGAACAAGAAACAAGTGAACACTTGAATCAAAAGGAGTGACAACATGCTTGCAATCAAGAAAGTTATATTTTTTCAAAATTTTCTCAACATAATGTGACTGGTCAAGGAATATTCCATCACAGGTTTTAGTAATTTTTATTCCAAGAATTAAATTTGCCTCACCAAGATCTTTCATGTCAAAATGGCTTCTAAGAATATTTTTAGTTTCACCAATACCATTCATGTTAGAGCCAAAGATCAATAAATCATCAACATAGATGCAAACAATAACATGTGAATTATTCCAAGACTTATGATAGATACACTTATCACACTCGTTTGTTTTAAAACCATTTTCAATCATGCAGGAATCAAATTTCTCATGTCATTGCTTTGGTGCCTGTTTCAAGCCATATAGGGATTTAGTAAGTTTACACACTTTGCTTTCTTGGCCTGCTTTAATAAAACCTTCGGGTTGTTACATATAAATTTCCTCATTTAGGTCCCCATTTAAAAAAGCAGTTTTTACATCCATTTGGTGAATATGCAAATCAAAAATTGCAGCAATAGCAATTAAAAGCCTTATGGATGTAATTCTCGTTACCGGAGAAAAAGTATCAAAAAATTCTAAGTCTTCTAGTTGTTTAAACCCTTTAGCAACTAGTCTAGCCTTATATTTATCAACAGAGCCATCCGGTTTTAACTTTTTTCTAAGGACCCATTTACACCCAATTATTTTACAACCCGGTGGTAAATCAACTAACTTCCAAGTTTTATTAGAAATAAGTGATTCCATTTCATCATTTATAGCCTCTTTCCAAAAAATAACATCATGTGAAGATAAAGCTTCTTGTAAATTGAGAGGGTCATTTCCAACATTAAAAATATAAAAATCAGGACCAAAATCTTTTTCTACTCTAGCTCTTTTACTTCTTCTTAATTCAAAATCATCACTTTCTTTATTTTTCAAAACAGAAGTAGAAGAACTAGGTAGTGACAAAATATTTTCATTAGTCCTCTGACCCCCACTATTTTTAGAATCAAATGGAAATTTATTTTCATGAAAAATAGCATCTCCTGATTCTATTATTATATTATCTTCAAGACTAAAAAATCTATAGGCTATACTATTTGAAGCATAACCAAGAAAAGCACAAGTAGTAACTTTTTTACCCAATTTACTTATTTTGGGATCCATTAGCCTTACATAAGCTAGACAACCCCAAACTCTTAGATATCCCAAATTTGGCTTGTGACCTTTCCACAACTCAAATGGTGTTAATTTAATCTTTTTATGAGGCACACGATTCAACACATAACAAGCAGTTAAAATAGCTTCACCCCAAAAATTTAGAGGTGCACTAGACTCAATAAACATGGCATTTGTCAACTCAACTAAAGTTCTATTTTTTCTCTCTACTACACCATTAGACGCATAAGAATAAGGTGGAGTAGTTTCATGAATTATTCCCAATGATCTAACAAAAGAATTAAACTCATTAGACTCGTATTCACGGCCTCTATCACTTCTAATTCTTTTTATTTTTCTTCCAAACTGATTTTCAACTTCATGGAGATAAATTTTAAAATTTTCAAAAGCATCACTTTTATTTTTCATCAAGAAAACATATGTATACTTAGAAAAGTCATCAATAAAAGTGATAAAATATCTATTTCCTCCACGATTTAAAATTCCTCCAAGTTCACAAATATCAGTATGAACTAACTCTAACAATTCAGTTTTTCTTTCAACTTGAAAATGAGGCCTTTTTGTGATTTTGGCTTTACTACAAGCCTTACATTTTTCAAAATCCTTTTTAATCATTGGGATTAATCCTAAACTACTCATGATTCCCACATAACGATTATTAATATGACACAAACGAGCATACCAAAAATTAGTGGAAGAAAGCATGTAAACAGAATTAGTAACTTTATTCATCTCAACATTCAACTTAAACATCCCATCACAAGCATACCCCTTTCCCACAAAAATACCTTTTTTCACTATTACATATTGATCAGACTCAATAATTTGTTTGAAGTTTGCTTTATTAAGAAGAAAACTAGACATCAAATTTTTTCTCATGGAAGGAGTAAAAAGTACATCTTTTAAAGTTAACACCCTTCCTGAGGTAAAGCTCAACTCGACATCTCACTTTCTAAGTACTTGAGTAGTGTGAGAATCACCAAGCATAATGGTTTTGGGCTCCTCAAATGGAGTATACACTTTGAACCAATCTTTGTCATAACAGACATGACGGTTTGCACCAGAATCAGCCCACCATCCATCAACATTTTCAACCATATTTATGTCTATTATCACCGCCACAAGTGGCTCTTCGGTAACGTTCGCCTGAGGTGTAGGACCACGTTTCCGAAACTTGCAAAATCGAGCAATATGCCCACTCTTGCCACAGACAAAGCATGGTCCTCCATTTTGTGCTTGTTGATTTTGTGCTTGGTTGTTACCACCATTATTTTTCTTGGGAGGTCTACCATTATTTTTCTTGAATATTTTCTTCTTAGGCTTCATAGAAGTATTTTTGTTAGCATTAGGAGCAACATTATTTGAAGTAATTAAATTTACCTTGTTTGTGACAGGTTGTAAGTTGCTCTCTTTCATTTGCAAAAGTGCATCTTGGCCCCTTGCCTCTTCTTCCATGCGGATTCACATAATCAACGTCTCAAGACAAGTTTCCTTTTGTTTGTGGCGCATAGTTTTTTGAAATTCCTTCCATGAAGGTGGAAGTTTATCTATTATGCCACAAACAATAAGGTTATCTCCAATTTTTATCTCCTCGAACCTGAGCTCTCCAACAATCATTATAAAATCTTGAGCTTGGTCTACCACTGATTTGTTGTCCACCATTTGGAAACGAAAAAATCTACTAGCAGCATATTTTTTCGCTCCAACCTCCTCGGTATCATATTTACTCTGCAATGCTTTCCAAATTTTCTTTGCAGTAGAGTAAGTTCTATCATAATAATCATAAAAATTATCTGACAGACAATTTAGAAGATAATACCGACACTTGTAAGAATCCTCATCATACTTTTCAATTTTTTCTTGAAGAGAAATAAGTTCTTCATCATTCATGAAAGAGTTATCTACTTTGTTTGTATTCTTCTCAGATAACACATAAGAAACATTGAGAAGACTTAAGTAGAAAAGTACTTTACCCTTCCATCTCTTAAAATGAGTACCGTTGAACCGAAATGGCTTGTTAAGATCTCCTACTTTGACATCCGCGGATTTTTCAATTGTAGCCATTTGAATCTCCTTAAAAATTATTGGTGATATTACAATGAAATTACAATTACAATTGAAAAATAAAATGAAGAAATAAAAATATGTTCGGCTGAGGCGCGGATATCTCACTCTCTTTAAGGAGATTCAAGCCCACTGCAGCAAATCTATCGGTCCAGCAGTAATCTTTCTGACTTGTCCCCTCCAGGATACAACAGCCCGATCACGTCGTATAATTCCACAAACTCTGGACAAGATGTTGAGTCTAAAGATCCACCAAAAAGAAGAACACCTTCCTTCAACTAATAAACTCTTTTTTTTTACTTTCCTCACTTTTTAAGAACTCTCCAACGTATATTTTTTTCTATACTCTACACAAGTTAATGATGGATAACTATTTATAGGTGAATAATATTATCCTTATAATAATAGATGAAAGGTATGGTTTAGTGGGATATTAAACTTATAATTATGTAGAGAATATGAGTGAGTAATGAGTAGGAGTTACAAGGAATAATGGTCACATTATGGTCACTTTATGCCACCAAAAACGTAAGAAACTCAGACCAATTCCGCCTCTTTTTGGCTGCCTAACGGACAAGGAGTTACAAGGCATTATTGCCATTAACTGATGATATTTAAAGGGGAAACTTAAGGCCATAATCTGCCTTATGAACGTGGGAGAAGAATTGGACAATCTGGCACTTTAAATATTGATATGTAATATTAAAATGCTCAAAACAGTTGAAATCATTTACATCCCCAACTTTGTTTTAAAAATAAAACTCCCCGCTCAACTTTGAACAATAGACATTCTTCTCCTTTATCCTAATTTACATTTTAAATACCTATTTTGTCCTTAAAGTATCAACTTGTCTTTTTCTTTTCTACTTCTTTAAAAGGGAGAAATACATTGAATATATAAGTTAATCACGTTTCTTAAAGAAATAAATGAGTAGAATAAAAAATTAATTTTTTACTGATATTCTAAAAATTTAAATTCAACTATTAGCATTTTAATTATTTTTCAAAAATAAATTTACATAATAATATCTATAGAATTGGAAAAAAAAAATTAATGTGCTAAAATGAATATGTAAAAAAGAAAAGTTATTTTTAATAAATTTTGACAAGTAAAAGAGGAAAGAGGGAGTATTATTATTATTTTATTTTTTAGTTGACATTCCTTCTTTCCTTTTTTTTTTCTTCTTCTTTCGTTTTATCTTTCTGGTGACATCTCCCAACGGGAGAGAAAAGAAAAGAGAGGTTTTTCAAATTTTTACAGACTCCTTTCACCCTCTCTCTCTCTTTTTTTATCTTCTTCTTAAACTTTATTTTAAATAAATTACCAGCAAATTCCCTATATATATATACACACACACATACATAAATATACAATTAATCATATTGTCCAGGTCATTTACATATTCTTTCTTTAGATCGCATCAACCATGTCGTATGCTTATCTTTTCAAGTATATTATCATAGGCGATACCGGTAATTTTCGTTTTTTCTTTTTTTCAATTTGATTGCTTTTATCTTTAATTTTAATGATGATTTCCTTTTTTGCACCTGTTTATTATGTTTTCTCTGTGACTTATTTGCTTGTTTTGGTTTTTATGGATCTGGAATGATCTAGAAGGTTCTATTTCAATACAGGCGATTGAATTTTATGCTATTATGAGAATCCTAATATTTCTATTGTATTTTGAATTTTGTTATTTCTGTCGCATAGCTGGTGATTTATGATTTCGTGGTTGTTAGGTCAAACTTGCTGATTTAGGTAATTTAAATACAGTTCATTAAATTAATTACTCCCCTAAGTTCACTTTTAATTGTCAACGTGTCGTTTCTTGAGAGTCAAACTACATAGACTTTGACCAATATTTTAAGATGTGTTTTTTTCATTATATTAATATTTAGAAGAATTGCAACCTATACTCCTCCGGTTCCAATTTATGTGATACTTTTCGCTTTTCGAGAGTCAATTTGACTAAACTTTGAAGCTAAATTGGATTACATTAACTCAATATTTTTAGATTAAAATCTATATATATATGAAAAGTACTATAAGTTGCATTTTTTGCTCATATCAATTTGGTGAAAAAAATACATATTAAAATGTTGGTCAGAGTTCAAAAAGTTTCAATCTCGGAAAGTGAAAAGTATCTCATAAATCGGGATAGAGGGAGTAATAAATAAAATTAGAGTTTCAGCAGTTGGAGACTACTTTTATCAGCCAATTTAGTTGGATTTGACGTCTGTTTAGTTTGCAGTTTATGCGGCTACGTGTAGTCTTGTGGATTTAGTTTACAGAGATCAATCAGCAATTAATCAACGGCGTCAAATCAAAACTAGTTAGGATTGGGCTATATGAATACTCTGGCTTCATGCCCATTTTATTGCAATAGTCAATACCTAATCATTTGCCTAGTAAATATTATCTAAATTTCTCTCATATATCTAACAGGGACATAAAAGTCTCTAATGTAGTTGTCTATGTATAAAAATTATAGTAATTCGGAGTTTTCTAATATGAGTCTAGTCACTTGTTTTGTTGGTTGCTAGAATAGTGAAAAACGCGGCAGCAACCCATTATAGGAGTATCGGTCTGGAAGTTAAGATTCTTTAGACTGCACCTTAGACAGCAAGATTGATTGACAGTTGTCGAGAAAGGGGTTCTGAAAGCTTATGATCCTCGCTGCAACTCTTGCTTCTGCTGAAAGTAGTTTCCCCTCATAAAAATATATCTATCCTTTAGCTTCAATAGAAAGATTGTCTAAGAAATACTTCTGTTTTCTTCTCCTTCTCTCCCTCTTTTCCCCTTAGTTCTCTCATCACTGCTCATCAACTCTTTTTTTCTGCATTCACAATCTGGCCATCCTTAAAACAGCCTAGCACTATAGTTTCACTATCTTATTAATCCCATGTGAGTCCCAATGATTTCCCCTTCCAGTTAGGCATAAACTATCAATTTCTCTAAGTTAATCTCTATTGATTTTTGACTATTTGGTGATGAAGTTTAAAACGTCGTCGTTATTTGAGGAGTATGCCAAGAAATCACATGTGTGGAGTGCTCTTTTCAAGTAGCTTAATTTTCTTTTAGATTACACCAGCTTAAAAAGCCAAACATTTTCTCTTAGAGCCATACCAGTGCTGCTCCTTTGACTTGTAGAATTGTTGTATTTTCTGAATAGAAATCCTTTGAACAATCATTAAAGTAAGTAATTCAACAATGATAATACTGTAGTCGGCAAATTATTCCGAGAAATGTATCTGCCATTTTGTAGATGGTGAAGTGCCTGTTGATTAGAACTCTGAAAAGCTTGTAACCATAAGCACATGGTTTAAGAGATGACTTACATATGGCTTGTGGTGAGATGGCTACTCACGAGTCTCGCCACCATATCTATATAAGAAACTGCCCTCTTATTGGTTTAGGGGCATTCACAAGTTCGAAATCCTTGTGATGAGATCTAAACTCTTGGTTGTAACTTTTATATGCAATGGAGACTAAGCTGAGTGATTCCTCATGGTCATTTAGTTTTTATGGTCATTTGTGATGTGTTTATACCCAGAATGCCTGGATGTAATCTTTTCTTTCTTTTGCCTCGTACGAGTGCACTTTGCCCTAGCATTTTCGTATAACTCTTTGGATTCCCATGGAGTATTCTGATGTTGATGTATACATTTTTGAAGCCTTGATGACATCATCTATAACAATTTTGTTGTGCAGGAGTCGGAAAATCATGTCTTCTGTTGCAATTTACGGACAAACGATTTCAACCAGTCCATGACTTGACCATTGGAGTTGAATTTGGGGCTAGAATGATCACAATAGACAACAAACCAATAAAACTACAGATCTGGGACACGGTATCTTTTCTTTCTTTTTCTGCTTCAATATATGCCGAATTTCTAAAAAGAATGTGATCATTAGTCCAACTTTGCCTAATCATCTTATTTTTGTCATTTGGAGGGAGCTTAAGACCATCTTTGTATATGCCTTAATTTCTTTCCTAGGCAGCAGAATCATTTTCATACTGTTTCCGTTATTGTTTGCTTGTGCTGTCATTAAATGGCAGATAGCATGATTGTAATGAATGATCTCCATTACAGGCTGGCCAAGAATCATTCAGATCTATCACAAGGTCATACTACAGAGGTGCTGCTGGGGCACTGCTTGTTTATGATATTACCAGGTATTATTCGGCATTGTTTTTGGACACTCTTTATGCATGAAATTGGAGTTAGTCAGCATAAATTTGCTCTCATTTTTACCCAAGACGTACTTCTTGTCTTAGCTTTTCACTTGGATCAAAGTTCTAGAAAAATTCCTCACACAAACTTGTCGCCCAGACATGTTATCGTTATATCAGACTTTTGGCTGCATCTGCAGTATATACTGTAATCTTCAAATTAATTAAGTGTAGAAGATTACATTGTGCTCTTGTAAAATGTTATCTCATGGTGCTTTGAAGCTAATTTGACTTTTACTGTCCCACGTATCCCGTCGTACTAGTAGTCGCAGTTTTGATCTTCATTTTCTTGTCCTTTGATTCTTGTAACTATATGTTGTTTCTTGTACCACAATTATCGTATTTATCTGTGGTATCTACTACTTCTTTTTCTCAGACTGCTTTATCATGGCTTTTGTCGCTTCCGTTAGTTTCATTTTCGTATTGCTTTGAACTGTTTGTGCTTATCTAACCTTTTCTCGTCATGTGAAATCTTGAGCCGAGGGTCTTTCGGAAACAGCCTCTCTATCTTCCAAGATGGGGGTAAGGTCTGCGTACACTTTATCCTCCCTAGACTTCACACTGTGGGATTTCACTGGGTATGTTGTTGTTGTTGTTGTACTGTCAAAGTGAGGAATTAAAGAAGTTTTTAATGCTAGTGAACACTATGTAATTTTGGTTCATAAATCTCTCTTACTTGACATAATTGAACCAATTATGTAGTCTTCTGTACTAAATTTGATGCGGGATCTATAAATTCAAATGTGGACAATAATTAACTGCCTGCATCACTGTGTTTGTGCCTTTGTGATGAATTGATGGTTTCCCACCCCCAAATTAAACTTCATGTCAAAATAAAGTCATTTACATATTTTTGTTGCCGAGTCTCTTTAGTTTCATAATGGATAAATCAGTGTTGTCAAAGGCTCATTCAAGACTCGCTCAAGCCCTGAAGCTCAAAAAAGCTCAGGCATGGCGCTTCGCCTCACTTAAGCTGCACTTCAGTTTAGGCAAGGCACTAAGGTGTGTGCCTCATTGCATATGAGTTCTATCTTGAATCTAGCGGTATGAAACAGTAAATACAATCGGCAAATAAGTGTATTAGTTGTTAAAGTAAACATTATGAATATATTTGCTCCCTTTTTCTTGAATTTCATATATATGTATTGCATTGTTGTGTTAGTGAAGAAGTGTGATTTGCTTTCCACCGGAAATTTTATAGGAGGGAAACATTTAATCACCTTGCTAGTTGGCTGGAAGATGCAAGGCAGCATGCAAATGCAAACATGACTATAATGCTGATTGGAAACAAGTGTGATCTTGCTCACAGACGAGCAGTAAGCACAGAGGAAGGCGAGCAGTTTGCCAAGGAAAATGGGTTAATATTTATGGAGGCCTCTGCTAAAACAGCTCAGAATGTTGAAGAGGTAAAAGATCCTGTAACGTGCTACTTGAGCTGTCATATTAAACAACGGACATCTCAAAAGTAATTTATTGTACTTCTTCAGGCTTTTATCAGAACGGCCTCCACGATCTATAAGAAAATACAGGATGGAGTGTTTGATGTATCAAATGAGGTATACCTTATCCTGACTATTTATGTTTGTTCTGTTTAATATGTTTTGCTGTGGACAGCAAATGTTGTTTCCTGTTACTTGTTAGAGAAGACTCGACTTCTGTCAAAATCTATTACTAATATATGAAAGGAAACAACGTAAGAAAAATTGGGAAAAGTATAGAAGAAATAAGGTCAGCATACGTTTAAGTAGATAGCGTGTTCTGGTTCCTTCTGATCCTATCACCACATACTCCTTTTCGTACTTGTTTAAAGAATAATGAAAAACAATATTACTGAGCATGTTGTCGAGTCCAATGTCTTTTCCTTCTGCCCAACATAAATGCTGTTATTGCTTCTGGGATCTGCTTTTGACCCGTAAGATAACTTTTATGAGGAGACTTGAGATCATCAGAGGAAAAGTGCCTAATGGAAAAGTGGAGGTGCACACAAACTGGCATGGGCACACGAGTTTTAGGAAAAAAAAAAAAAAATTGAGACCAGAGGGAAATGTTGTGCCTAATTGAGAACCAAATTCCAGAGCATACAAATTGGGGATATTGTAACATGCTATTTTGAGGAGGGAAGTTTAGGTTATTCTGAAATGATATATAGATTTGAAAGATTACTGACCACCAACCCGTCAATCTGAAATCCCACTCTTACGAGATTTTAACCAATCAGATGGACCAACAGTAGAAGACTACTGACCAGCAACCCGTCAATCTGAAATCCCACTCTTACGAGATTTTAACCAATCAGATGGACCAACAGTAGATCATATCTTTACACACATAGGTCCTTGTTTGCTGATGTATCAGTTGAATACTTACGACAAAACCATTCCTGAATAACTTGAATACCTGATTATTGTCTAATGAGTTGCCTAAAAATGCTTAATGCTTGGTTTCGTCGATGTAAATTTGATCTAAAGAGTGGATTTTTTTCTCATCCTCTTTGCAGTCATATGGAATAAAAGTTGGGTATGGAGGCATTCCTGGACCATCAGGTGGAAGAGACGGAGCTGCTTCTCAAGGAGGAGGTTGTTGCAGTTGAAAGCGGAAACGTCATTCTTCAAATTCGATCATCCTCTGTGGTTATTTATTTGTTTCTTTACATTCTATGGTATCTCCACGTTGTTTGTGTTTATGTTAATATCTGGGCAAATATAAGCAAACTTTACTTTTATTGGGACTTGTCTTTATTCGTTGATCTCTCCTTGTAATATTTGACACCAAATGTGTATAAAGTTCTATAGATCTTTTGTTTGTGTATTATTCTTTGAATAAAAATCATCCAACACCTTAGGCTCCTCTGAACCAACACCCCCCACCCCCCACAAGAAAAAAGGTAAATGATGTCTTGGGCGTTTCCAGTTGGTTCTGGTTTAAGATAAGTTGTGCAACGGGCACGATCTAACTTACTCAATTCAACTCGATAAAAGATTTGTGACCTCAATCATTTTGATAGATGGTGAATCGAATGTGTCGGGTTATAACTCAACTTGTCTATATTCAGGATTGAATGGCTGTTATTCGAGTTAGATTTTTACATTAAAAGGATAACAAACTATAACGACAGGGAAAAAAGAAATGAACAATGAAAATAAAGAAAAAAAGCACGAAAATAAAAAAAAATAAAGAAGACACAATAGAGTACACTAAGTATGGACGACTACTTGAAGCATCTAGTAAAAAAATGAATAAAAACAGCAAGTACGGAAAAGATTAGGAAATTATATTATGAACGGATATATTCCACTTCCCTAGCAAGACATAAATGCAATGTATAGACACTATTTCGAAGATCTAAAACGTTTTTAACGAACTCTCAAATTTAAAAGTGCTGCAGCCTGCAATGACTTTTGCACCCCTTTAAGTGACTTTTGAGTTTTTTGATGCGCAAAAGTCAATGAAACAAAAAAATTGCTTTGTGTTGAAAGTTGAATAGAATATATTAGCTGGGAAAAATACGAAGTCCATTTTGATTTTCTTTCTATCTTTTCTTTATTGTTATTATTATCCGTTTATCTCATGAATCCTAAATTTTGTGCACATCAAAGATACAAATGTGGAAACAGCAAAGTTTCTGCTTACGCTAAGTTGACCTAAAAGTCTTTCTTACCTCGGACCTTGTGGAGTGTCCACTACGGATAGTTTTTATAGTTACATATATTTGGTTTACGTTTGAAAAGTTTTTATTAGGTTTCAATTTGTTTGTCCATTTGAAAAAAGAATGTTTCTTTTCCTTTTTGGCAATTCTTAAACATCAAGTTTCTCCATGACATGTTTGAGACCACAAGATTAAAATGCATTTCGGTACATTTTACATATCTTTAGTTTAATACCACAAGATTTAAAAGTTTTCTTGACATTTTTAAACTCCGTGCCAAGCCAAAATCAAACAAATAAATTAGAGAGTAATTTCTTAATTTTCGTATCAAGTCAAATACTTTGACATAAAATGGACGGTGGCATGAGCAGTATGAGTCGATTCACTGTTTATGTAACAGCTGATTCTATTGGCACTCCCACTAATGGTGTGAAACTTGCTATAAAAAGAACATATATTTGGAGGCCAAGAGGAACCAATTAGTTTTCTATAGTTTAGCGAGGAGGAGGAAATTGATTAAGCATGTCTAGGTACAAAGGCACTTCTAAATGTGCTCTGTTAGCGCTGGTTTTCTATGTGTTGTGCATGAATTTTTGTTGTGAATATGGTGAAGCATCAAGAATATTCTTAGACTCCTCTACAACTACTCAAGGTATTGCATTTCTTCCTTCTTCTCTTTACTCCTGATCTCTCCTTGATATTTGACAGAACTTGGAGCGGCAAAATCAGCCCATAAAATGATCACTACAAGAAAGTATAGAAATGGCAACAACTCTTTGGTAACAAAATAGTATTGTTGGCAAAATTCAATATTTGGCAACAACTTAATTTATTGTTCGCATATATATGATGAAAATTTAAAAAATGAACTTTTTTTTGTTGCCATTTATTGATTATTGTTGCAAAAATTACTTTTGGCAATAACAAAAAAGTTGTTGCACGTCGTTGCAATAACAGCCGATGAAAAAAGTTCATGCAACAACAAAATATATTATTGCCAAAAGTATTTTTTGCAACAATAGTCAATACTATGACAACAAAAAAAATTGTTGGCAATTGTCTTCTTGCTTGTAGCGGATGATCCATCCAACCCGCTTAGGTTTGGTCGTTTTAATGACCCGTTTATATTGTTAGTTAAGTTGTATGCAACTCAAATTGGGCAATTCGCAGGAATGCCCATTATTCAGATGGTCTTTAATTTTTGCCTCTCAAATTGCTGGTCTTTAATTTTTATCCTTCGCCTAGAATACCCTGAGGTTCTGTGTTCGAACCTCGGCTCAGGCATAAAAAAAAAAAAAAACGCAAGGCAAGGCTTTTGGAAAAGTCTACCTTATGCAGTATAGGTTGCCTTAAGGCATAACTAAAGTTCTGCTGGATCAGGCAGAGGTTGCCTTATAAGGCAGACTTTTAGTTATGCAGAGGCAACCCCTGCCAGAGACGGCATATATTGTCTTAAGGCATCCGGATCCGGCATAGGTTGCCTTATTAGGCAGACTTTTAGTTATGCCTTAAGGCAACCTATGCTGGATACGACATAACTTTAGTTATGCCTTAAGGCAGCCTTTTCCCAAAGCCTTGCCTTGCGATTAATTTTTTTTTTACTGAGCGGGGGTTCGAACCCAATACCTCGAGGTATTTTTGGCCACTTTTTTAAGCGAAGGGAAAATATTAAAGACCAGCAATTTGAGGGACAAAAATTAAAGACCACCCCAAAAGAAGGATAATCCGTGCAAAAAAAATGACTCAAATTGACTTGTGAAAAGCTTTATCTCAATTTTTTTAAAAAAGATTTTTTTTATTTGATATTTTATATATAGTAATAAGTGATTTTTTATTTTATTTTTGGTAACTAATGAACTTTATTACCAACGTAAATATGTACCATCAAAACCGAACCTTTACTGTACTTCCCCCTCATCTCCTAATTTGATAACATCTACCGTCACAAATCAAATTCCTAAAGGCACAAGCAAATTCTAAAAAAAATTCTGGGGATCATAGTTTAATCTAGCTAGAGCATTGCATAACTTCCCGTTTCCACTACAGCGAAGATGAACACCCTGGACAATCTGTCTTATAAGAGAATTTTTCTTTTAGACACTTAAACAAGTTATAGTAAAACAAAACAAAAAGTTTTAAATTTTAGTAAGAGCTGAGCGGGTTAGGTAATGACCCGGTTTGTAACCCATTTTCAACCCAAGTATCTTTTTAGCCCATTTTATTCAGATGAGTACAAAGGTATATTATTTATATATGTTTTATACATTTGACGTGTTGAAATTATATTGGCAGCGATGCAAAGGCTGGATGGCCCGGGCAGCAGCCACCGCCGGATCACCAGGGCATCGCCTATTGGGAGTTATCCTCCCCCGGCAGCGAATGAGCGCCAGGGTACTAATTAGGCATATTACTTACTAATGCTTCTTGTTGTCATTAAACTTTTTATCCTTCATTAAAAGACTCTGCAATACACAAAATTGTCATTTGCTATTTTTCTCAAATTATTATTTAATTATATTTCTAATATTTGTTTCTTTGACGTTTCATTTAAAGATGTTCGATCAATCTACAAAAAGGAAAAAAAGATTCCTACATTTTTGTTACTTTCCATCCACGTAAGGATTCTTATTCCTATAATTTGTTAAATACTCATAACAACAAATGTAACTAATAACTTGAAAATTAAGGGAAGTATAAGCTAAAGTGATTAAAAAAAAAAAGGATGCATTCTGGCGAGATATCGTATCCTAAAAAAGAAATCATACGCAGGATAAAGAGCTAGAACAACCCCGAAAGCTCTAATGATTACCAAAACCAATTTGGAATGTCTAAAAGACGTCGTCATTTTCAATTTTGAGTTCTTTGCCTTACTGTCCGACCACGGAGAATGCTACCATATCCACATCAAGGTGATATGATTTGAACCTATGGCCCTCTGTATCCGAAAGAGGCACTGACCAGACTGCACTACACTAGCTCGTCTCACCACCCGAAGCACATAGATCCAGCCAATCGATGAACGCTTAAACCGAACTCGTCCTCCTTTTCTGGCGCACTGGTACTGTAAAAAATTTATATTATTGTAAATAAGTTGAAGTCACTATTCTCCGAGTCTGAAAAAAACATAACGAGATTCAACACGAAGATGAAGATATTTAATAGCGTTGTACATTCGAACATCAATTTCTCAATTCTTTTATAATAACATCTACGTACTTAAAAATCATATATAAATATAAAACTGATAGAAGCGACAAATTATATCCCTTAAAGTAGTTTCTTGATGCATGCAATGTCCCAACGTCGACGTGATGCAATGAATTGAAATGTGAATGGAGATTAGGTCAGGCAGAAAAAATGAGGACAATCAAAGCCAATATTTTCTACTTTTTTCTTCTTCTTGTTTTTCCTTTCTTTTTGCTTTATTAATGGAAGCTTATATTGTGATTTTTGACTAATAAATAGACTGGGTCTGAAAATTCGACCAAGTTACATCATTGTTTTTCATTGGCAAAAGTTTACTAACTTATGCTACATAATGTTACTTTAGTTCCCCTTATTTTGAGAATTTTTTTTAAAGTTATATACATTGTTGGTGTAAAAAATTATATTTTCTGATCTCCTAAAAGATATCTGCAAGCAAGCGTCTTTTAATTGTATTATTTGTTATTTTGAGAATTAGATTTGATAATATAAAATATTCTTTACACTGCCTATATTTAGAACACAATTTTTGTTTACACTGCCTATATTAAGAATAAGTAACTCGTTCCATGTCTTTATTTCTATTTCATTCTATCTTATCATATTACGATTCTTTATAATCAGAGGCGGACCTACATGAAAGGGTGGGAGTGCACTTCGGAAAAAATTATGTATATATAAATGTGTGTATATACCTTGAGAAATTAGTATATATTTAATTGTGCACTCTAACAAACGAAAGTGTCTTTGAAGCACGTTAGTTGCAACTGTTGCTTCCCTTACATGTCACCCTGGATCAAACCCGAATGTCACTTTTAATTATTTTTTGAGCCTATTTTTAGGTAAACAATAAGCGTTAAATGAGCTTGCCCAGATGTGAACCTGCACTATCACCACATGTTGCACAGCCTTAGCCACTGAGCTATCTCTTTCATTTGCTTCACTGTGCTAAATTTTATTTATTACATATATTTGACCTATATACTTGTATTTTCGCCACTGTTACGCTATTAGTGACCGGTCCGACACAGTATTATCACTCAGTCGTCATTAAAATTTTTGTTGGCATTTATGTTAAGATACTAGTGCCCCCGCCATCTAAAAATCATGGGTCCGCCTCTGTTTATAATAGATATTCAATCCGTTAGAATAGAAATTAAAAAGAATATTTACATTCGTCGTGCTTATTATATGAATATGAACATCCAAGAGTGCTAGGCGAATGGAGACATTTATTCCATCTATTTTTATTTTGAAAATCAAATTATTGAGATAGACAACGATCAATATTCTTTTTTAAGTGAACTGGTTAGTCCTGTAACAAGTGATTTTATTAGTTCACTAATTAATCGATTTTTTTATGAAATATCTTGGATTAGTATTAATCTGAATACGACAAAATAATTCTACAGAAGAAGGTCAAATATACCTCTGTACTAATTTTTTTATTATATATACCTCTCATTTAAGCTTCGATCCAAATATACTCATGTCGTTATATTTTCGTCCAAACATACCCTTTCCATTATACTTTGGCACAAATTTACTCTTAATTTTGACGGAGGAACACGTGACAAGCTCGCTATCAAATATATCAGCCACCCCCAATTTTAAATTCATGATTCCCGTAGAAACCCACCCACTTAACTCAGCCCATCCCATTCCCTCCACTTACAATGTCTTCAACAAAGCCATTTCAGTAGCAGCAAATCATTTTTCTTTAATTTTCATTAATGCAACAACAATCAGAACTTATACCTTTAATTTTTCAAGAATCACTACTAAAAAACTGGTAAAAACCAACGAATTTCGTGGGTTTCTCGATAATTTTTAAAATGTTTTTTTTAAAATCAACGGACTGCGTCGGTTATTTTTCGCGCGAAAAGTATAATTATTTTTATAATGTTTTCTAAAATAAACCGACGGACTCCGTCGGTTTTATTTATTTTTTTAATAAAGGTTTTTAGAGCTAAAAAACAGTATAAATCAAATCAATGTAAGTATTTGAACAAAGAACATGTGTGGTCTAGTGATAGAGCCCATTAATGCCAAGGAACATACCTGGGTTTGATTCCAAGTTGCTACATTTCGTTATTTTATTTTCAAAAAAAAAAAAAAACTACATAACCGACGGAGTCCGTCGATTTTCGCCTGTTTTTTAGTAGTGAATTTTGCCTAATATTTTAGGACTTTAGCTAATATTTAAACAACAGTTTATGTTTGTCAATAAATTTTTTGACAACAAGATTGAAGGTAGTGTCTTGCAACAAATGACAAACATTTTGTAAACTTGAAATTACTCTAGCCAATTATAAATAAATATTAGCTCTTTGAATGTTGTCTCACTGCTCAAGGTCGAACCATCTAAAACTGCCTTCTAAACACCTTGAGAAGGTCTGTCAAACCATCTATCTAAGGCAGTACAAATGGCTTGTCTAGTAATATGCACTTTATTCATACCAGCTTGATGTCTCATTCCGCTAGCCCATCAAATGCCTTACAGCCACGAACCTAATAGGTGTTGGGCCACTCTTTGAAACCTGCATCACCAGCGGTTCAACCTAACACAACTGATACTATATCCAGACGAAATGCTTCAACCTGATGTCCCAACATCTGCTTTAGCTACTGAGTTTGAAGTAAATACAAAGAAAGGATTTCTCGAAAAGAAATCAAATTGTTGCTCTATATCTATTGTACAAAATGAAAACTGGTAGGAGATCTTGGTGCTTCCGGTGATAATGCACTACCACCACAAGTCCAACAAGATCAAACTCCTCCATCCCCCCACCCATTGATAGAGAAAGCTAATGAGCTAAAAGAGTATAGACAAAAGGATCGAGATCCTGTTCATGCTAATGCTCCCGACATTTAGGTTCAAGAAAAAGTTAATAAATTTTCCAAGGTAAAAGACTGTCAGCACTGATACAAGTGATTCCAGTAAATGCTAGCGAGAACTGAGAATGAAAGTACTCATGGAGGTGATCCCGTAAGAAACCAGTTAGAACATAGAATCAGAATCAGATAAAATGAAATGGAGCGACTACAGGTTGAACCAACTTTGTATGCATAGTTATATTCATGTTCGATTATTCTTACCTTCCTTATGGAGTTTTCTTTTTTCCTCTTTAGTGTACATGTGTTGATTTCTAGACGATGTTACCTAATGAATGGAGCAGCTTAATTCGTGGGGTTATGGGATTCGCAGTTTAGTTTAGTTTACTTTAGTAGGCGTTTGGCCATGCGTTTTCAAATCATGATTTGAAACCACGACCCCAAACCAGCGTTTGGACATGCGTTTTCACTCATGGTTTCAACTTTTTTTAATATAAAAATTAACCCATAAGTTTATATTTCGTAAAAAGAGACTCATAAGTTGGTAGATATTTTTAACAATTACCCCCATCAATCATTTACCAGTCTCATTAACTTCCACCAACCTTTATTTATGTCTACCAACCTTTAATTTATGTGGGAGGATTATATTAAAGAGTAGTTACATTACTATTAAGTTTGTCAATTAGGCCAGGTCGGCCCGGGACCAACCCACCTAACCCGTCCCATAACTGGCCCGGCCTGACCCCCCAACCCGGTAAGAGGGTGGTGGGCTGGGCTAGTGGAATAAATTAGGGGGCTGGGCCGGACATGCCACTTAGCCCGGTAGCCTGGCCCACCAACAACCTGGGTTCCGGCCCACCGGGGGCCCGACCCGGCCCACTTCGAAATAATTTTTTTAAAAAAATAAAATTATTTAAGTGGTATATTTGTGTATATCTTGTATATGTTAATGGTATATTTGTGTATATCTTGAATATGTTGTTGGAATGAAGACTCCCAACGGCTATTTAAGTGCTAAAAATTATAAAAAGTTGAGAATGTGATACAAGACTACATAAGTAATTTAAAATAAAACTTCAAACTTAAATTGATAACATTGCAAATTCAAAACATACAAACTTGAACGGTTAACGTATTACAAATGAAAAGTTCAAAATGCTAGCATCAATGGAGAAATTTAAAGAAGAGATAAACTTCAAAGTTCAATTTTGTGCCTTTTGTCCAAGTGCCTACGTAACGGACCGGTACCCCAAAAACCGGTTCGGACTTATGGAGATATATTTGACCACAATGTTGACATTAACATGTTCCTCGTCTACTCGCTCAAAATGCAACCACATCGGACTTGAAATTGATCTTCGGACTGGAGGAGGAGGTGGAGGATTATCATTATCCATTAAATTTAAATTTTGAAATTTGAACTTGGAAGTTGGAAGAGAGAGAAAGAACGAGATTTAGATGAGTAGGAAATTTAGGGAAAAAGGAGAGTAGGGAACTGTGAGATAATATGGAGAAGAATGAATGGTATTTATAGATTGAAAATAGGGCCAGAGTATAATTTAAGGAACTTGATGGTTAAAATAAATTTGAGAACAACTAAATTTTAAAGTATCAAACTTAATAAATTTTAGTATTAGAATTTTTTTTTAAAATAATTAAAATCCGGCCCGGCCCACTAACTAAAACCCGACCTGGCCCACTTAGCCCACTATGTACCCCTACCCGGGTAGGGGGCTGGGCCGGACACCCCTTTCCCTCCTCCAACCCGGCCCCCAACTCGGCCCACTAACTATGGCCCGGCCCGGCCCACTTGATAGGCTTAATTACTATTCATGTTAAATTTTCATTTTTATTGAACTAAAGTTTGATTAATTGATGTTGTATTTTCTAGAAAAGCCTTCTAGTAGTGTACTAATTTTGTTATGAACTATGACTTGCTCATTTGGTAAGATTGTATAAGAATTGAGAATGTTTTGATAGTTTTCACAATTTGTGGGGTTTTTATGTCTATAAGAGAAAATACAACTTAAAATATCCAAATTGCATATCCAAACCATGGTTTCAAATCATGTCCAAACGGGGCCTAACTATTAGGAGCACTTCTAGTTTTTCACAGTTCATCTGCATTAAGGTTGTTAACAGTTGTTGTATGCACTTACTATTCTATTCTTTTGAGGAGTGCACATACTAGGCTATTCTTTTTGAGGCCGGTGTAATGCACATACTTAGCTATTAATTCTTTTGAGGAGTGCACATACTAGGCTATTCTTTTGGTGCACTTTTAGTTTTATCAAAGATTTTACTGTTTTATACTAAATATGTTTTTTAGTTTTCAAAATACATTTCACAAAAACAAAACTCCCGCTTCACACCATAACTGACATCCCTTCTTTTTTATAAAGATACTTTAAATCATAATTTCTAAGTAAGAAATTTGAAGGTATTTTAGTCATTATCACAAAAGAATAGCTTATCATAACGTTACTAAACTGTACTTTTTTTATAATAAACTATAACAGTTTTTGGTTCTTAATATATTGCATATGTAATTGAAAAAAACTACATATAAAATTTAACATGTTTAGGTAGTACAACAATAAAGAAGTTCTGTAGTTTACAAGAAAATAAATACATGCATTTAATGAAAAGTGGTGCGCATTGGAGCACTTTAGGTCGAATATTTTAAGTCTAAAAGTTATACATTTTGAAGATTTTCGTCCCAAAATTTTGTATTCAATATAATGCAAAGAAAGGGCAACTTTGGAATATTGGATAAGTTTCAACATTAAAACAAGTTTGGTTACAAAATTTTGAAAACGGAAAAGGGCCAAAATTACCCCTGAACTTTGAAAAATAGTTCATCCATACTCTTCGTTATACTTTAGGGTCAATTATACCCTTACAGTTATACTATGGGGTCAATTATACCCTTATGTCTAACGGCTGCCACGTGGCATCATCTCAGCCCTTCAAAAATATTTTATCCTCAAATAATTTTTTACCCACTAAAATAACTCAAAACGACCCGAATTTTTTTTTCCAGCAAAAATAATACGGAATTATTTTTCCAGAAAAAATATAAAAATAATTCCGTATTATTTTTGCTGGAAAAAAAAATTCGGATCGTTTTGAGTTATTTTAGTGGGTAAAAAATTATTTGAGGATAAAATAACTTTGAAGGGCTGAGATGATGCCACGTGGCAGCCGTTAGACATAAGGGTATAATTGACCCCATAGTATAACTGTAAGGGTATAATTGGCCCTAAAGTATAACGAAGGGTATGGATGAACTATTTTTCAAAGTTCAGGGATAATTTTGGCCCTTTTCCGTTTTGAAAATAAGGGAGGTGACCGTATTGTTTGAAACCACAAGGGAAGTTAGTGTTATAAGGCTAAACTTGAGGGGAAGTCTCTGAAATTATCCCCATTTAATACTCCCTCCGTCCCAAAAAGATTGTCCTCTTTTGACTTGACACAAAGTTTAAGAAATAAAGGAAGACTTTTGAAATGTATGGTCCAAAACATGCCGAAGATATTTGTGTGGCTGTAAATCATCTCATAAATTTAAATTGTTTCTAAATATAGAAAAGGAACAATCTTTTTGGGACAGACTAAAAAGGAAAGGAGAACAATTTTTTTTGGGACAGAGAGAGTATCATTTTAAATTTGAATATCAATTTGTCAATCCTTTTATAATTTATAGTAACGGAAAAGGGTTAGATTTGCCCTTGTACTTTTCAAAAAGGGTTATATTTACCCTTCGTTTTACTTTTTTGATATGTTTGCCTTTACCATTCAACTTTGAGGTCATATTTACCCTTGAGCTGTTAAATTCTTATGTCCCACTTTTATTTTCCTACGTGGCGCCACCAGCAAATATATTCACCATTGTCGTATTATCAAACTCAGATTGAAATCGGGTGGGCGGGTTTGGGAATTAGGAGTTGGGTTTCTTTTGATTAATGGGTCGGGTTTAATTGTGGGTCGGGTTAAAATAATTTAAATTGTGACCAGATTTAAATTGGGAGAAAAAAAATTCACAAAGGCGCCACGTAGGAAAATAAAAGTGGGACATGGGGATTTGATAGCTTAAGAATAAATATGACCCCGAAGTTGGATGGTAAGGGCAACTATATCAAAAAAGTATAACGAAAGATAAATATATCCCTTTTTGACAAGTACAAGCGCAAATCTAACTCTTTTCCGTTATAGTAACATCTAGTACTTAAAAATTATATAAAAATCATAGAAGCAACAAATTATATCCCATAAAGATATTATAAAGTAATTCTAAATACATATTAGTATTATATCTTTAATGAATACCATATCCCAAAGTTAAGAGTGATGCAATGAACTAGTGAATCTATCTGTGTTTCGCATGGATTAGACTTTCGATATTAAATTTCTTTTAAAATAGTTCAAGGTTTAACCAATTATATTATTAACACTTAAGCTTATATATTTTTTTCATCACTTAAGAGTTATTAGCCTTTCTATAAAAATAAAATAAAATAAGAAGATGAAAAACTTAAATAGATGCATAACTTAGAGTGAAATTCAAAACTTTGTGGGAAATATTAATGATCTAATTGTTGGCGATCTGAATTTTTATCTTGTTTGGAAGAATTCAATCCCCTTATAATTCCCTCACGCGTTTCCTTTTCCCCTCTCCTCTATATATAGTTATAAAAATAAAAAGAGATTTCATTCTTTGTCACAAAAAAAGGTGAAGATAAAAAATTAATAGAAACCTTTTCTTTGCGGACAAACACTTTCTTTATTATATTAGTTGTTGTAGAAAACTATGAACAAAACTATCCTTCAACATCTGATGTATATTAAAACACAGAATCAAGGAATAATAATACTATATAGTTTTCGTTTGCTATGCTAATTAACAAAATATTAGAAAGCATGGATAAGTAAAGTAATTGGGTAAAGCTAGGTCAAAAAATAATTTATTTTAATTTCTCAAGTTGAAATTAGCTATTTTGAATAAAACCACTTCAAGTATCCAGCATATGCTAGGCAAATAATCATTTCTTTTAAGAAGTTAGATCTTGTCTCTATTTTTGAATCATTAAATGTCAAAACAATTTTCAAATTTACATTGTTTCAATTCTTAAACAGACTAAATTATATTTCTGAACAAATCATGATCTAATGAAATAAGTATGAAATATTAAAGAAATTAAAACAAATTAAGAGTAGAAGAAAATAGTTTATGAATTTAGAGAGTGCATATAATTACCTTAGAAGAAATGCATTCAACTTTGAGGTAGATATCACTGAGTGTATCAGGCTCCTCGATGTAGATGGCATAGCAAAAATAACCAAAATTTAGCAAATACTGAGCAAGAAATAATGAAACACTTTCAACCAAAACAGTTAGCAAGCCTTTGCCTGTAAGTTAAATGGGTCTATTTGAATTTGCTGGAAAGCTAGCATATACAACTAAGTTCAACCAAAAAAAAAAAAATTCTCTAACACATGAATCTTATAAGGCAAATTTTTTCCATACAAAGTAAAATATTATAAATATATTGGACCTCATGCTGGAGAACTTCCTGATACCGTCGGAGCTAAAATGGATAGATCATATATTTTAATTTCTTGCTCAGTACATGTCCAAACCTATATCTATGGCTTTTTCAGTCTCTTTGTATGAGAACTTAACATAAAATGTGAACTTTGTATACCCATAATGATGAGCCATGTAATGCCACAATATAAAAGGAAAATCACTGTATAGTAATTGTAGAAAATCCTAAGAATTCCAATATGAAGTCATCCATGCATACATAAGATTACTTTCCTGACGCTTGGAGGAGGTGGAAATTTCGCTTGACGCTTGAATGGTGATTTGTGAGTTTCTCCGCTTCGCACAATGCATTGTTGTGATCATCAAGAGTTTGAACCGAAGAATGTTGAGGTGATTTTCTTATTAACCCAATTGTCTTTGTAGGTTACTTCTTGTCTTTTTATCTCCTATTTTTAGCACTTTACTACACATTACTAAAAATTAATTACAGGAAGTTGGAGAAGAATAATAACGTTTTTTTATCCCATACCTTTAGCACATTACTACACATTAATAAAAATTAAAGGGAGGGAGAAGAACCATAACGTTTACAGATTTTAATAGACCTTTAATTTTAACTTTTAAATATAAGTTAAATTAAACTAATAGGATGGAGGAGAGGAAAATAGCCATAAAAAGGAGAAAAAATAAATAAATGTCACTGAAGCCCATAGAGATGTGACATAGGATTGTTTATGCTAACTTTATATTATATATTGATTGATTGATTGAAATGTGCATGAGAAATATTAGGCCAGGCATAAAAATTGAGGACTATTAAGCCAATATTTTCTGCGCTTTTTTCATCTTTTCTTTTCTCTTTATTAAAGGAAGCTTCCATTGTGATTTGTGAGCGGTGACTGTGACTAATTTTTCTTTTTTAAATTAAAGGCCACTAGGCTTTGTACCACCTAGGGCTATTTTATTAATATTATCTAAAGAAATAAAACGTCATCGTCTGAGTAGTCTACATAAAACAACAAAATGAAATGTAAATAGTTTGAGCCGAAGAGAATTAGGAAACTAGAATAGATACAGTCTGAAAATTGGACCAAGTTACATCATTGTTTTCATTGGAAAAGTCTACTAACTTATGCTACATTAGGAGCCCGTTTGGATTGGCTTATAAGTTAGCTTATAAGCTGTTTTCAGCTTTTTTGAGTGTTTGGCTGGCCAGCTTAAAGTCACTTTATGCTTAAAATAAGCTCAAAAAAATAATTGGACACATTTGACTTAGTTTATCTAAAGCAGCTTATAAGCTGAAAACAGCTTATAAGCCAAAAAAAATAAGTTGGACTACCCCAACTTATTTTTTTCAGCTTATAAGCTGCAAACAGCTTTAAGCTGTAAGCCAATCCAAACGGGCTCTAGGTCACTTTTAGTTCCCCTTATTTTCAGAAAAGAGTTTTTAAGTACTTCCTCCGTCACTTTTACTTGTCCAATTCAGAATTCGCGATTTTTGTAGGACAAAAAAAAAAATTGAATCAAACTAACACAAAAAAAAACATAAATAGGTTTTACACACTAATTTAGTGCGTGAAAGGACTAAACTGTAAAAATAAAAGTTTGGCCTTTCTAGCACGAAATTCATGCGTGAATGAGGCCAATAAAAAGTAATGCCTGGATTGCAAAATATTGGAAATAATTGTTTCTTGAATGTTGTTTTACAGGTAAAGATTAGTCCTTTCTTGAATTTTGTTGATAAAAGCTTGACTTTTAAGTCAGGTGTCAGACTTTTAGCAAATTTAGTGTTGAATTTTGTGATTCAACCTTTCTTGAATGTTGTTTTATTGGATTATACCTGGATTACAAAATCTTGGAAATAATTATTTCCTGAATGTTGTTTACAGGTGAAGACAAAATCATTTCTTTCTAATTGGGATATACTTGACAAAAGTTTGTTTTTTTAGCCAGCTGTCAGAGATTTAGCAAATTTAATGTGGGATTTTTTTAATTAAGCTTTTCTTGAGTTCTGTAAATTGGTTAAGTAAATTTTTGTAAATACAAGGTTTTTGATGATTTTTTTTGATATATGTTGATTTTTGGATTAGGCTTTAGCTAACTGTAAGAGCTTTAGCAAATTTAGTGTTGGATTTGTTTTAATTCAGCATTTCTTGAACTCAAAAACATCATGGTAGTAGAGAAATATAGTTCCAAAAATTATTGGATAATACCTGGATTACAAAATCTTGGAAACAATTGCTTCTTGAATGTTCTTTTACAGGTAAAGATAAAATCTTTACTTTCTCAATCCACATTTCTTTGAATTTTGCTAATGTGATGAATTACTTGGCAAAAGTCTGACACAGAGGCATTACTTTTTATTGGCCTCATTCGCCCACGAATTTCGTGCGTGAAAGGCCAAACTTTTATTTTTGCAGTTTGATCCTTTCACGCACTAAATTAGTGCGTGAAACTTACTTATATTTTTTTTGTGTTAGTTTGGTTCAACTTTTTTTTTATCCTACAAAAGTCGCGGATTCGTCCAATTCACTATTTCAAAAATAAATTTTCTTTTTTACTTATTCACTTTCGCATATAAATAGAAAAATAATTTATTTTTCTTGTTGTACCCTTAGCATTAATTGTTCATTTCAAATCATTTTTCAAATCCATTAAGACTATACACTAATTAAATATGAGTATCATGGTATATCATGCACTTCATTTATTATTTTCTTCAGGGGTGTGTAACGTTTATAATGGACAAGTAAAAGTGAACGGAGAGAGTAATATACATGGTTAGTATAAAAAATTAGTATATTTTTTGGTCTCTTAATATAAATATCTACAAGCAAGCCTCTTTAAACGGTATAATTTGTAATTTTGAGAATCAGACAATTACATGCTATAACAAATAAAGGTGGTTTGATAATATAAGAAATTACTTTTTTGGTTTGCAGTTATTTTACTTGTGTTCATTGTTTGAATGTCAATCATGAGAAGGAATTCGTTAGTTTCTCAATGTTACGCTTTTCTTGCTTCAAAGGGGGAAAAAAAGATTCAATTGCTTTGCGTTTTTTCTTCTTCTTCCAAATATTAAAAAAAGATTCAATTGCTTTGCGTTTTTTCTTCTTCTTCTTCCAAATATTAAAAAAAGAAGAAGAGAAAACTAGAAAAATCAAGTCTACTCCAATGAACGGTAACATGAACAGTAACTTGCATCGCTACTGGCTCTGCTACGCTAGGTTCTCCCTGTGGCACCTCCCCGCCTTCTTATTTTTCTACATGTAATTTCGAGTATCGTTTAATTTTAGAAGAATGTAGTTTAAGTTAAATAAAGAAAAGGACAAGAAACTATTACGGACATTAAACAAAGATATACACAATGAAAATAAGGAGAAAAAATATGAAACAAATTGACACGAAATTAAAAAAGAAAGCACACAATCTCTAGAGTACATCAAGTATGAACAAATACCAGAAGTATATTATAAGAAATGCATAAAAACGATTAGGATTTTGATGGATATATTCCTTTTCCCTAGCAAGACATAAACGCAGTGTACAAATACTTTGTAAAAGATCTCTAAAATGCTTTTAATGAATTCTTGAAATTAAAGGTGATGCAATAACTATGTACTCCTTCAAGTGATCACTTTTGAGTTTCTGTATGAAAAAAGTCGACAAACCAAAAATATTTGTGCACATCAAAGATACAAATGTAGAAACATGCTTACCCTAAGGACCCGTTTGGCCATAAGAATTATTCACTTTTTTCAAAAATTAGTGTTACAAGTTTTTCACTTTTTTTCATAATCAAAACAAGTACATTTCAACAAAAAATACTATTTGCAAAAACTATGGCCAACTCCAACTCCAAAATTCCAAAAAAAATGATTTTTTTTATTTTATTTCTATGGCCAAACGCCTACTAAGTTGACTGACCTGAAGTCTTTTTTGTTAACCTCATTGAGTCTCCACGGTCAAACTATTGTGGCTGTAGGTTTGCAGAGAAATAACCTCATGTTTTTAATAAGCAGAGAAAGACTTCTCAAGACAGATATTGTTTTTATTTGGTATAAACCATATGTATCCAGAACTCAGTAGCTCAACCAATCTAGATATGTGTTGTGTAGGGATGGAGGAGCTCTCAATCAGGGGTTTCTCCGTTCTCAAGGTATGAACCCGAAATCTCTTATTATAGATGGAGAGGTTTTATCCATCCCTGATCCCATCACACTCCGTGATGTTCTCAAGACAAATTAAATTCGAGATGCGATTGGAACAGAAAGTCATGGGAAAGACGGGCCAAGTTAAATTTACTTTCATTGCTTCATATTTGAAATGTCATAAACACACACAATATTAAACAAAGTCTTATTGTAATGGGAAGTGCATAACTAAATAGAGACTGGGTACTAGATCTTGTCACACGGATGAAACAACAATGTGAAAACAAGCACTAGTGATGCACATGGTCATTCACATTCGCTGCCGGGGAAGGATAGCTCCCACCAGGCGACACCCTGGTGCTCCGGCGGTGGCTGCTTCCCAGGCCGTCCAGTCTTTGCGTTACTGCCATTGTAATTCCAACACACAAAATGTATAAAATTGCACATATACATAATATACTTTAGTACTGCACATATGACATATACATAATATACTTCAGTACTCGTGTGAAGAAATTATGGTATAGGACCAGAGGCAGAACTTGTATTTAAGCTTATGGGTCCTAGATTGTACTCTCTCCATTAACGTTTACTTGTCTACTATATTAAAAATAAATTTTCACTTTTAGTTGTCCACTTTAGCATATCAAGAAAAGATAAAAAAAAATTCTTCTTGTTTTACCCTTAACATTAATTACTCATTTCTAAGTCATTCTCCAAATCCAATGAGACTATACACCAATAAATATGGCTATTATAGTAATTCATTTATTAATTATTAAAGGGCGTGCAAAGTCAAAAGTGGACAAGTAAAAGTGAACGGAAGGAATAATTTTGTTTTAAGTTACTGTACTCTAAATAAATACCCCCTCTGCTCCAATTTATGTGGCACCGTTCGGATTTCGAGTCAAACTTTTAAATTTTGATAGTGGATTCGATCATGAAATTATTAAATTTTTTGAAATATATTTTATATATTTGAAAATTATGTAAAAAGTGCGTTAAGTCACAATAATTGACAATTCAAGATACTTATGAGGCATATCAAAAAATCACGGTTAAAGAAAAACTTGTTTGACTCAAAATATTCGAAAGTTGCCACATAAATTTGGATGGAGAGAGTAATTTGTACATATTCTATGAAGTTTTAAGAAGAATTCAGAGTTTAAACCAAAGCTATTGATTTCGGCCGAACCAACAATCTAGATGGGCCCTTATTAATAGGAATAATACTGTCTATTAACAAGGAGAAATCAAGATCTATTAAAGAGATGAAGAAACGCAGTACCTTGAGTACTTGGAGAGAAGTCTACGAATATTCTTGATGCTTCACCGTATTCACAACAAGAATTCATGCACAGTACAAAGAAAACCACCATTAACATAGCACATGTAGTAGTTGTGCCTTTGTATATGAACATCTTTATTTCCCTTTTGCAACTTGTTCTGCTTTGCCTTCCAATATGATTATTTTTTATAGCAAGTCTCGTCCCAAAGAGGGGTCACCAGTGGGGAAAATATGAATGGAATTTAGCTCATTCATAGACTTTGTGTGTTTAGTATGCTTGAAAAAGTCTCAAGTCGTTTTTTCAACAAAATACTTTTTGAAAGCTATTTTGTCTTAGTTGATTATCAGGAAATATCCTTAAAAAGGAAAATTTTCCATCAAAGCAGAAAATGATCGTAAGTTATTTTTCTTTTCGAAACCATCTTAACTTTTAATCTCATTTGTCACTTGTTTTTACCAATACTATAAGTAATATGATCAATCTTTAATTAATATCCAAATTTTTATCAAAACTATTCGATTTGCTAACATTAATATTTATATTTATTGTATATTTTTTTCTAGAAAATATATTTCGTTCACCGACAATCCGACATTAATATTTATATTTATTGTATATTTTTTTTCTGTTCAAGTTGTAAGAGGGCAAGAAATCTAATTCCCTCCTAAGAAATATTTATGTAGTTAATTAATTTCATTGTTAAATTTAACACTCATTTCTCAATCATTTTGAAATAAAATCAACATACTTAAAAATCATATAGAAAAGGAGAGAACAAAAAAACTATACTCCTTCCATTCCATAATAAATAGGTTTTTAAGCTCATGTACATCCCTTAAGAAATTGCTTGCTCCTAGAAAAGTAGGAGTGTTTTTACTAACTTACCCCTAATCAAGTTTTACTATTTTCTAGAAAAAGAAAAGGTAGTTAATGAATCTTGACTATTTAAATAAGGGTAATCTTGGAAGAATCTGCCCAAAGTTTTCTTGAAATCCTAAAGCATCACTTATTTTTGAAAAAATTAAAATGCCTAAAACATCACTTATTATGGAATGGAGGGAATATTCATTAAGAATATATGGAAGTAGTACTAAAATTATTAATAAAAATACGTGTCTTTAAATTAAAAGGAGTAAGAAACTTCGAAGAATTAACTGAAGGTGACTAAAAAGTCTTCAAATTACTAAAGGTTACGTGTGGGGCCCACCTCACATCAAAATCCAATTAAATTTGGGATTAAGAAGATTGGGGTCCTAAATGTAATTTTTAAAACTTCTTAATCTTTTACAAAATACAAAAAAAATCCAAAACACCCACCTATTATTCAAAACATCCCAAACCGTTCCCTCCCACCAACTCCCTCGCACTTCTTCTATATTTCAGAATCAAAACTCCCAAGCAAACAGTTAATCTCCTTCACTTGGACATCTCTCATCTCTCCTCTTTTCTTGTCATTTTCTTCTTCACCCTCATCTATAGGTGCCGCTGCTGCTGCTTCTTCTTTAATATCAAGGTAAAGTTTTTGTTTCACTTGTTCCAAAAGTTATTTGGTAGAAATTGATGATTTTGGTTGTAGTAGTAGTAGAAGAAGAAGAAGAAGAAGAAGAAGAAGAAGAAGAAGAAGAAGAAGAAGAAGAAGAAGAACATGGGTTTGTCTTCAATGTTGTTTATTTTGTTGTTCCTTGTTCGAGAAACCCTTATTTGGGGTATTTGTTTGACTGGTTGGGGTTTTTGCGTTTGTAAATAGCGTACGTTGTTGTCAAATTATGGTTTTTTGTGATGTTTTTGTTCTTGTTCTCCTTAAGATTTCAAAAAAATGGCTTGCAATCTTGTTGACTTTTTCGAACAGATGAGTAAGTTGCTGCAGCAACTTTAGCACTTGTTTGACAGTTGCAGACATTTGCCGAGGTTGCTTGCTTTAAAAACCTATATTTAGTGTATTTTGTAGTGAAATAATGTTGTTGGTGTTGGTGTTAGTGTTGGTGTTGGTGTTGGTGTTGGTGTTGGTGTTGATGTTGATGTTGGTGTTGGTGTTAGTGTTGGTGTTGGTGTTGGTGTTGGTGTTGATGTTGATGTTGGTGTTGGTGTTGTCCTGTTATGGTATGGTTTAGGAAAAGAAAGGATAAACAATTATTGCGCATACATTTGGTGTATTTTGTTTAACTTGTATGATTGTGTGTCTGTAGTAGACGATTTGGTTGTTGTCTTGGAAGTAGATGCTTGTTGTTTTGGTTTGGTTCAGTGTTTAGGAAAAGCTTGGATAAAATCCATCTTGTTGCTGTTATTGCTGTTGTTGTTGTTGTTGTTGTTGTTGTTGTGTGTTTGTAGTGAAATAAATGATTTTTTTCTGTTGTTGTTCTGGTATGATTCAAGGTTTAAGAGTAGATATCCAACAAATGATTTTTTTGTTCTTGTCCCAGTATTTATCTAGTTCTGTTTATAGAAGCTATGTCCAACAAATTTTTAGTTGTTGCAATAATTTCTACACTTGTGCCAACAAGTAGATAATATGTTGCAACAACTACAAATCTGTTGGACATAGCTTCAGTTTTTTGGTTCTGTTTGTAGAAAATATCAAACAGATTTTTAGTTGTTGCAACAAGTATACAATATGTGGCAACAACTACAAATCTGTTGGACAAAGCTTTAGTTTTTTGGTTCTGTTTGTAGAAGGTATCCAACAAATTTTTAGTTGTTGCAATAAGTTATACACTTGTTGCAACAAGTATACAATATGTTGCAACAACTACAAATCTGTTGGACATAACTTCAGTTTTTTGGTTCTGTTTGTAGAAGATATCCAACAGATTTTTAGTTGTTGCAACAAGTTATACACTTATTGCAACAAGTATACAATATGTTGCAACAACTACAAATCTGTTGGACTTAGCTTCAGTTTTTTGGTTCTGTTTGTAGAAGATGACCAACAGATTTATAGTTGTTGCAACAAGTTATACACTTGTTGCAACAAGTATACAATATGTTGCAACAACTACAAATCTGTTGGACTTAGCTTCAGTTTTTTGGTTCTGTTTGTAGAAGATGTCCAACAGATTTGTAGTTGTTGCAACAAGTTATACACTTGTTGCAACAAGTAAATAATATGTTGCAACAACTATAAATCTGTTAGACATTGCTTCAGTTATTTGGTTGTGTTTGTAGAAGATATCCAGCATCTTAATCACTTATTAAACAAATGAAGAATTTGTTGCAACAACCTATTCACTTGTTGCAACAGTTACATCATTTGTTGCAACAAATTCTTCAGTTGTTGGGAAATTATATTACTTGTTGTATTTTGTTTGATCAAATGTTGCACTTCTTATTATCTGTTTACTTTGAATGATGCACTAATCAGTTGAAGCTTTTTTTTTTCTCCTATGTGTAGATAAAATGTCTCCAGCCAAAAGAAAAGTTGAGAAATCAACTGAGGGTCATAGAGATAATAAAAAAGCTAGAGTGCAATCATCATTAGAGAATCTTGCTGATTTAGCAAAATCTATTGTTGAATCAGCAAATATAGAGGAAAGAGACAACCAAACTGACAATCAATCCTCAGAAAGAGAGGAAGTACAGAGCCAAGAAGCAGTAGATATAAATTAACAAAGTGAAGAAGAATTAGAAGCTGAAGAAATTACTGATGGAGTAGATGAAGGAGATGGATTGGATGAAGATGATGAAAAGGACAGTGCTTTCGAAAATACAGTTCACTTGTCGATGTTCATAGCTGAATTAAGAACAAAGAAAAGAAATAGTGTGAATGTCAATTTAATTGCAGAATCTTCTAGTAGATTGGACATAGATCATAACAGACCTTCCATTGACGAGGTCGTCAAGTTTTTCAGTATTGACAAGTATGCCGTGAGGATTCCGTTGAATGAAAATAATGATTTGACCGTTAATCTTACGGTCAAATCAGGCATGGGCAAGAACTTTGATATGTTTAGGCTAATTCTTAAAAAGCAGGGGTTGGAGGATTTCTTTAGGAAAAGCTGTTTTGGGGTGTATTTGGATCTGCCTGAAGAGACCGGTGCATCAAATGAAAATGGTATATGGGCTTATGAAGCGTAGAATGCTTTCGGATGCAAATGATGAGCTTTGGATTAATTATTGTGGCATGCCGGTGTGCTTTGGCTTGAAAGAGTTTGCCATAGTTACTAGCCTTAGATGTCATCCTTGCGAGCTTCCTACTATTGTATTGAATAAGCCAGCCCAGACTAGCAAGACAGCCAAAGAAGCCAAGAAAGTAGGAAAGTGTGGAAAAGATAAGAGTGAAACTGGTTTGGTGGAGTTAGTTGGAAAAAGCTACAAAGGAGATAAGCTGCTTGTTGATTTGCAGTCCAAAACCATGTTAAAAAAGCATAAGCAGTCCTTGTGTTTAGTTTGGTTTGTGCACTGTGTTCTTATGGCAAAAGATACAAGTCTGAACATACCACTTGGTTTGCTTAAACTTGCGGAGGACTATGAGGCATTCAACGACCATGGATTGGGCCAGGAAAGCTTCAAGTTGATTGTTGACTATTTATCGAAAAAGCTTAAGCCAACAGTGAAGACAGTCAATCTATATGGCTTCCCTTGGACTTTCATGGTAAAGCATTTGCAATGTCAATTTCTTGCACTTTTTGTATTTCTATCATCATTCTGATTTTGTTGGTATCTTGTTTTCTAGTCTTGGGAATTCGAAGTCATTCCTCACCTCTGACAACAAGTGAAGGACTACCCTTCAGAAGTGTCTTTTCCAAGAATGCTTAGATGGCTGACTACAAAGAGCAACACAAGATTGAGTGTTGATCTTTTTAACCCTCTTTTGGAAGAGGTAAGCCTTAAGACATGTATATAGAATAAACTTGGTCATCTGTTGGATAATGTCCAACAAGTATGACATCTGTTGTAACAAGTTACTAATCTGTTGGACAATGTCCAACAAGTATGACACCTGTTGCAACAAGTTGCTAATCTGTTGGACAATGTCTAACAAGTATGACACCTGTTGCATTTCATGATTTAGTACTATTTTAAAATATCTACTTTTTTGTTGTAGGTTGTGCACCCGTGGCTTGTCCCACAGTACGGGAGTTGGAGATGCCATTCCTTGCTTCCTTTAAGCCCTTACAATCTGTTCCTGATAAAATGATTGAGGGGATGAAATTAGAATTGGCTAGAGTGACAGCCATCAAAAGGGAATCAGTTGTGGTAGATGTTGGTGGTGGTGGTGTTATTGCAAGTGGTCAACCTGCTATTGATGATGTTGCGGCAGAAATTGTCGGTGAAAAAATAATAGATGATGATGTTCATTTTGGTAGACAAACTCCAATTGGTGGTGTGGTTGGTGGACAAACTCCGATTGGTGGTGATGTTGGTGGACAAACTTCAATTGATGGAGATGTTAGTTGTGGCGGATTTGGTGGTAGATTTTCCTTTGTTGGTGCCAACACATCGAAATGTGCTTGTGAATGCACCTATTGCAAGCGGCGAATGGATGATTTGATAAAAAATGTTGAGGAGTTAGTGAAGGCACAAAAAGACACAAATTCTGCTTTACAGAGTTTGTTATCCAAGAGGGGTGTCAATCCATCCAAGAAGCTGACCTCACCCTATACTCCTATTCGCATTCACAAGAAGGGAAAAGCAATTTCCAAGGGACTTGCCGATGTTAGGTCAAGGAAATCTTCTCACCCCACAAGGCAACTATTGTTGTTGATCTTAAAAAGGTGAATGTGTATAAGCATGCAAATGCTCAAAAAATGAAAAATCTGCAAAAATTCATCAATGCCAAGAAGGGCAAGGGTACGATGTATTCATTGCATGAATTTAAGGCCGATGACTTCAGGATAATGACAAGCATGGAAGATTGGTGGCTGGCCAGTGTAAGTTTGAAAACAACAATTATTTTTGTTGAAACAAGTCTTATTTTGGTTGTATTAGTTGCAACAAGTTATATATTTGTTGCAACGAGTGGAACACTTGTTGCAACAAGTATTGGTCTTGTTGCAGCAACTCACTTAGTTGTTGGAGATTGCTTATAGCAGTTGGGTGAAATAGACCCAACTGCTGTAAGCGATCTCCAATAACTAAGTGAGTTGTTGCAACAAGACCAATACTTGTTGCAACAAGTGTTCCGCTCGTTGCAACAACTCACTTAGTTGATCAGATGACTGACATTCCTTATACTTTTAATGCACTATGTTGATGAAATTATGCTCTTAATGCGTGTGAGGAAAAGCACTTTCACTGAGCACTATGCTTCCATAGATATAATCTTGGATCTCAACTTCTACAATATCATGCTCAAGCGATACACAGAGTTGTCGGATGAAAGCACACAGCCGGAAGCTACTCCATTCAATCAAATGCTTGATGATTTTATATGGGATGATGATGTTATTACTTACTGTAGAGGTACTGTATCAGCCAAAGGTGGTCGCGAGTGGGTTGGTGCCAAAAGGGTGCTTACTATTATGAACATAAATGTCGGACAGTTTGTCACCCTCGAATTCATAATTGAGGAGGGGGTGATAAATGTTTATGACTGAAACGTCCCAAAAATCCAAGAGGATGAGTTCTTCATCCACATCCATCCAGTCATTGAATTATGGCCGAAACTACTGAAGCAGAGTGGCATATTTGAACGCTTGCCAGAAAAGCTGCTCAACGAAGCTTGGAAATTTGGGCTGAAAAAGAATCTCTCCCGCAATGAAATTGCAATGGCATGCGGATCGTATTCACTTGCTTTTATTGAGCATTTGCTTACCAGCACTTACATGATGAAGCCTGAGACTCTATTGTGCGACAACTCAGTGGCGAGAATGCAGTGGCGGTGGGCAGTGGGTGTGATATACAAAGTTTTGGAGCCCTGAACTGGCTGTTTAACAAATTACTACTTGAACAATTTTTTTTTTGTGCTTGTTATTATTTATGAATGTTGTTGCAACAAATGCAACAGATAGTATAGTTGTTGAAAAAGTTGCAAAAAATTACTAATCTACTAATCTGTTTTGAAAAGTTGCCTAAATGATTGCAATAGGTCATACAGTTGTTGATGAAGTTACTAATCCTTTCCAAACAAGTAACTAATCTGTTTAAACAAGTTACTAAACTGTTGCATTAGATAATACATTTGTGAAAGAAGTTGCAACAAATTACTAATATGTTTCAACAAGTTACTACTCCGTTCCAACAAGTAACTAATATGCTGACACAAGTTACTAATCTTTTGCAACAAATCATACAGTTGTGGAAATAAGTTGCAACATATTACTAATTTGTTTCAACAAGTTACTAATCCGTTCCAACAAGTAATTAATCTACTGAAACAAGTTACTAATCTGTTGCAACAGATCATACAGTTGTGGAAAGAAGTTGGAAAAAATTACTAATGGTTGTAGTATATATATATATATATATATATATATATATATATATTGATCAATAAATATGATTGATTTCCATTGTTTATCACTAAATGTGGGTGAATCAGGAAGTTCACATCAATTCACTCCAATGATCACCCCATTTAGTGCGTATTGGACTTAGTTGATCATCTATCCTGACTCAAAACACCATCAAATTGATTAATTATATATATTGATCAATAAATATGATTGATTTCCATTGTTTATCACTAAATGTGGGTGACTCAAGAAGTTCACATCAATTCACTCCAATGATCACTCCATTTAGTGCGTATTGGACTTAGTTGATCATCTATCCTGACCCAAAACACCATCAAATTGCTTAAGTATATGTATTGATCAATAAATATGATTGATTTCAATTGTTTATCACTAAATGTGGGTGACTCAAGAAGTTCACATCAATTCACTCCAATGATCACTCCATTTAGTGCGTATTAGACTTAGTTGATCATCTATCCTGACCCAAAACACCATCAAATTGCTTAAGTATATATATTGATCAATAAATAATATTGATTTCCATTGTTTATCACTAAATGTGGGTAAATCAAGAAGTTCACATCAATTCACTCCAATGATCACTCCATTTAGTGCGTATTGGACTTAGTTGATCATCTATCCTGACCCAAAACACCATCAAATTGCTTAAGTATATATATATATATTGATCAATAAATATGATTGATTCCACTGTTTATCACTAAATGTGGCTGATATCTATTGTTTATCACTAAATATGACTGATTCCCTTTATTGATCACTAAATATGGGTGAATCAAGTAGTATCTGTTGCAACAAGTGTAGTATTTGTTGCAGCAAGTGTAGTATCTGTTGCAGTGAACAAGTCCTATTACTTGTTGGATAAAACACAACAAATTACCCATTTCCTGTAACAAGTCACTCCTCTTGTTTGATTTCCATTGTTTATCACTAAATGTGGCTAATATCCATTGTTTATCAATAAATATGGTTGATTCCCTTTATTGATCATTAAATATAGGTGAATCAAGTAGTATCTGTTGCAACAGATGTAGTATCTGTTGGAGCAAGTGTAGTATCTGTTGCAGCAAGTGTAGTATCTGTTGTAGCAAACTGAGTAAGTTGTTGAACAAGTCTGGTTACTTGTTGGATAAAACACAACAAGTTACCTATTTTCTGTAACAAGTCACTCCACTTGTTTGATTTCCATTGTTTATCACTAAATGTGGCTGATATCCATTGTTTATCACTAAATATGGCTGATTCCCTTTATTGATCACTAAATATGGGTGAACCAAGTAGTGTCTGTTGCAACAGTTGTAGTATCTGTTGCAACAAACGGAGTAAGTTGTTGAACAAGTCCTTACTTTTGTTGGATAAAACACAACAAGTTACCCATTTTCCGTAACAAGTCACTCCACTTGTTTGATTTCCATTGTTTATCACTAAATATGGCTGATTCCCTTTATTGATCACTAAATATGGGTGAACCAAGTAGTATCTGTTGCAACATCTGTAGTATCTGTTACAGAAAGTTTAGTATCTATTGCAGCAAGTGTAGTATCTGTTGCAGCAAACTGAGTAAGTTGTTAAACAAGTCCTTACTCTTGTTGGATAAAACACAACAAGTTACCCATTTTCTGTAACAAGTCACTACACTTGTTTGATTTCCATTGTTTATCACTAAATGTGGTTGATTCCCTCTACTCAATAATTAAAACTTGAGTCACTCCACTTGTTAGAAAAAACGCAACATATAACTTAGTTGCATCTGTTTAAAAACTCCGATTTTTTGTAATATGTTCAACGACTTACTAGTTGCCACAACAAGTCCTGTTAGTTGTTCGATAAAACCCAACAAGTTACCCATTTTCTGTAACAAGTCACTCCACTTGTTTGATTTCCATGGTTTATCACTAAATATGGTTGATTTCCATTGTTTATCACTAAATGTGGTTGATTCCCTCTACTCAATAATTAAAACTTGAGTCACTCCACTTGTTAGAAAAAAATTCAACTTATAACTTAGTTGCATCTGCTTAAAAACTCCAATTTTTTGTAATATGTTCAACGACTTACTAGTTACCGCAACAAGTCCTGTTAGTTGTTTGATAAAACCCAACAAGTTATCCATTTTCTGTAACAAGTCACTCCACTTGTTTGATTTCTATTGTTTATCACTAAATATGGTTGATTTCCATTGTTTATCACTAAATGTGGCTGATTCCCTCTACTCAATAATTAAAACTTGAGTCACTCCACTTGTTAGAAAAAACCCAACATATAACTTAGTTGCATCTGCTTAAAAACTCCGATTTTTTGTAATATGTTCAACGACTTACTAGTTGCTGCAACAAGTCCTGTTACTTGTTCGATAAAACCCAACAAGTTACAGAGCTGTTGCAACAAATTCATTACTTGTTGGAAACTGTACAACAATTTATTAACAAGAATATACACATTAGTGATTTGAACACGAACAATATATCATATAAACCAAGTTCATAATCACCAAGAATATAAATTACCATGCTAAGAAAGAATAACATTAAAATGTCATAAAGATCCAACAAATAACTATTATTACAACACAATGCAATCTACAACTATGGAGCATTTCGGCTTGGACATGTTGTTTTTTTGTGGCCAACTGTTTTGCAAAAGGAGCATTTGTTTTTCCGCATAGCCCTCTCTGTCCACCTTCTTCCGTGTTTGCTAGAACTTAAAAGCTTCACATCTCTTGGCCACCACTTGCACTTCAGATGTTCACACCTAAAGAAATACACACTTCGCGAATTGAATGACATTCCTTTATAAAAACCTGTTTCATCATCTTGAACATGGCTGGACTGTGATGATTGTGCAGCACACGGTGTATTACTCGCAAGTTCGGGTATAGGGATCGGCTCACCCCCACTTCCATGGGGCTTCGCACTTCTATTATCTAGAATATCCATATCCACCCCTTCCAATTTATCATTTAACACATCTTGTTGGTCTTGAGCTAAATTATGATTCTCGACCGGGCTTCCAACCACATATACCCTTAAAATGTGCCTAGCTACATCTTTCAAATAAGTACGCAAACGATTCTGATCGGTTATCTTAAAAGGCAAGACCCTCTGGTTTTCAAAAGAGCTATGCATGTAAGTGATGCCAAGGTCTTTCGGTTCACAAGTTAATTCACAATAGTTAATGATTAAGTTGACAAAATCATCAAACTCAACATCTCTTGGGACAGTCATCGCTATTGTCTTTAACATGTGATTACCCTTCCATCGCCAAATATATCGATTGTTCACCTTGATCCATTCACCACGGCAATCAACACTTATTATTATTGAGTCCCCCATTAATGGTGCCTGAAGATATTTTGTTTTAAGAAAATCAGTCATGACTAGCGCAAGTCAAAGGCCACTTAAATTTATGATTAAGTTAATTAGTGAGTGATTTTTTCTGAAATTTTGGACCCAAAGTAGTTAACTTAATCACAATTTTGAGCGGCCTTTGAGCTTGGATTTTCAAAGTTGTCACAACTAGTAGTTACAATGCTTGAATGTCAAGTGTTGAAATTACTCTAGGTGACAGCTTTGACCACCCCAAGCCCAAAGGCCACTTAAATTTATGATTAAGTTCATAATTGAGTGGTTTTTTCCTATAATTTTGCACCCAAATTAGTTAACTTAATCACAACTTTAAATGACTTCTTGGAACAAATAACTGACTTGTTGCAACAAGTAGGTTACTAGTTGCAACAGCTCGCTTGTTTGTTGGAGACAACTACAGTTTTTGTCTCTGTCTCATATCAAAATGGAACAACTATCTGACTTGTTGGAACAACTAACGTGTTTGTTGCAACAAGTATGTAACTTGTTCCAACTACTTGGTAACTTGTTGGAGACAGCTTCAGTTTGTCTGTTTGATAACAAAATGCAACAACTAAGTGACTTGTTGGAACATATAACTGACTTGTTGCAACAAGTAGGTTACTAGTTGCAACAACTCACTTATTTGTTGGAGATAGCTTCAGTCTCTGTCTCTGTTTCTTAACAAAATGGAACAATTATATGAATTGTTGGAACAGCTAACGTACTTGTTGCAACAAGTATGTAACCTATTCCAACTACTTGATTACTTGTTGGAGACAGCTTCAGTGTTTGTCTGTTTCATAACAAAATGCAACAACTAAGTGACTTATTGAAACAAATAGCATACTTGTTGCAACAAGTAGGTTACTAGTTGCAACAACTCACTTATTTGTTGGAGACAGCTTCAGTTTCTGTTTCATCCAACAACTGTAAAATATGTCCAACAGCTGTTGTACTTGATGCAACAAGTATCATACTTGTTGCAACAAGTAACTCAGTTGTTGGAAAGAGTAGGAGCTCTCCAACAGATTTCACAGTTGTTGCATAAAGTACAACAGCTGTTGTAAATTATTTATTCATATTTTTTTGTAATTGTTGCAACAAATTAGTAAATCTGTTGCAACAACTTCATAACTTATCAACAACTCTTGCAGAAACACTAGGACTACAACAGCTGATGCAAAAAGTTCAGAAGCTCTTGTACAGCATCTTTAGAACTTGTTGCAACAACTATACTGCTGTAACTACTAATCTGGGAAAATCAGCAAATAAGGCAACTATACCCAAATGAACAATTGAAACAAACAGTATTGTTTAACTTACCAATGGACCGGAAAACACTTATGAAGTAATGCCAGTGCTACACCAATGACATTTAATCAAAAAATTATAAAATCGGATGATTTTTTTTTCTTGAGCAATGGCGGAAGAAGAAGAAGAAGAAAGCAACACGAATAAGAGATGGGAAGAACAAAAAGGGAGAAAACGGCGCCGAAGAGGATTTTTTTTCCCGATTTTTGTATTTTAGGGTTTATAGTGGTTGGGTCAAAGTGTTAAAAATAAAACTTTGGGGCAAAGTGTTAAAAGTAAAGTTTAGGGTCAAAGTGTTAAAAATAAAACTTGAGGGCAGAGTATTAAAAATAAAACAGAGGGCCAAAGTATCAAAAATAAAACTATTGGGCAAGCTCAAAGCCCCTTAATCACTAATCAAATTTAGTCACTTCTACTCAATAATTAAAACTTGAATCACCTCCCTTCAATTTTAAACTAAAAGATCACCTATAATTAAATGCCCCAAGAAACTTTAATAACGCAAGCAATATATAGTACAATGCCAGCTTTCTAACAATATCAGGAGGACTTAAACTTAAAGACAACAGAGTATGCACACTTGGTTGTTGTATTGAATTTTTTCAGAAAACTTATCGGGTTAGCATAGTTTGACCCACTATGTTATTATATCTCATTTCGATTATCACATCAATTATTAATTGATCTAGAAAAATGCACAAAAAAAATCCATTAGAAGTAATAAATATTTTGATATAATCTATAAATAGATTTGTCAACTTAGGTAAATCTTGTGGACTAAATGACCAGGCAGGAAACACAACCTTTAAATTGAAAATGAATAACTTTGATATTATCTAGGAAACCAATGCCTTTATTCCGTCAAAAACATTTTTTGTGCAAGAAAAGACTTTCTAGTTGTTTTTTTGGGTGTTTAAGTTTTTGAACGGTGAAAGCTAAACTCTCTCTCTCTAGAATGAAAACTCTTCTCAGCTAAGGCTGGAAATGGTGAAGGGATCGAAAACTAGAGGGAGAGGGAAAGGAAATCACACATCACAACCATCCACTGCATTTGTTAGGAAAGTTGTACCGCAATCGGAAGATGCAAAGAAGATGCGTAGTGTTAATATTCTGCAAGGAATTACTCCGTTAGTACTGCAACCAAAATCGCCAGTAGAAATGCAATCAACTCCACAGACAACACCGTCAAAGGTGAATATGCAACAAGTATCGCCAAAATCGGGGAAATCCTGGGCTGATGAAGAAGAGGAAATAGCCGAAAAAGTCGTGGCAGGTACGCCTAATTCTGTAAACCCTAGTTTGTCTTGGAGTGCTACAGTTGGACCAGTTCCGTCTACTGATGGATTGGAACTGGGAATAGAAGAAGAAATTGGGAGTAATGTCAAAATAACAATGGAGGATATTAAAGAAGAGGTCGCATATTGACAAATAGCAGTGATATGCTATGTTTTGGGATCTAATCCGCCTTTAACAGTAATTGAAGGGTTCTTCAAACGAATTTGGGGACCGTGGGGGTATAGATAAGGTTGCTCAGACGAATAGGGGGTTTACCTTGTGCGTTTTTACACAATGGAGAGTGAGGATAAGGTAGTAAAAGAATGTGTATTGATGTTTGACAAAAAGCCAGTAGTGATAAAGCCATAGACACCTAATGTGGAAACGAGTAAGGTTATGGTAGAAAATGTTCCAATATGGGTGAGATTGGTTGGGTTAGATCTCAAGTACTAAGGGCAGAAAGAGTGACTATAATTGCAGGGTTGATTGGGAAACCTATAAAGGCATATAGTGCAACTAAAATGAAGGATAGACTCATGTATGCAAGGATATTGGTGGAGGTTCCATTAAACCAAACTTACCCAGATCATGTTATGTTTGAAAATGAGGAAGGATAAATTATTGAGCAAGAAGTAGCCTATGAGTGGAAACCAGTATTATGCCCTCATTGTAAGAAATTTGGTCATCATCCTGATGTATGTAACTTATGCTAAGAGAACAAGAAAGTTTGAAGAAATTGGGGACGCAGAGGGAAAAACAAAGGAAACCAACAGAGCCTGCATTCAAGCAGGTGCCCCAGAGAAGTCCAAAGAAGAAAAATGAGGTGGTGTCCCAAAAGGAGATAGTGATAACAAATGCTTTTGTTGCTCTAGAGGAGCAGGATAATGAAGAAACAAGCAAAACAAATCAGCAAGGTAACAATACCAGCTCAAGTACAGGATTATCTGTGGATAAAGGAAGTGCAATGATAAAAAGTGTAATGAGGAAGGATACTGATAAGGACAAAGCAAAAAGCAGCTGCTTCTTCCCCAAAGAGTGGTGGTGCTATTAGGTTTCCAGGAACTGGGAGGGGTAGGGGAAAACCCCCTCCTGATGGATATTATAATTTTCTGGAACAACAAAGGCTTGAACAGACCTAAAAAGTAGAAAGAGATGAATATCTTTTTGCACAATAACCATCTTGGTCTGTTTGGGCTTTTGGAAACAAAGGTTAAGAGGCAAAAAGCACAAAGTGCTGCCCTTAACCTTTGCAATGGATGGTCATTAACAACTTACTTGTCCCACCACCCTGGTAGGAGAATATAGGTTGTTTGGAAACCACACATTTACCAGGTAAACATAATGAAAACCACCCCTCAGGTGGTGCATTGTGAAGTAAAATATAGAGGGACTGACTACCAGTTTAGTGTGACTGTTGTGTATGAGTATAATGATCAGGCTTTAAGAAGGTAATTGTGGAAAGATATTGTTGATATACATAAGAAGAATCAAGGGCCTTAGGCAGTAATGGGTGATTATAATTGTGTGTTGAATAGTGATGAAAGGCTAGACAGGGTAGTGCCAGTAGCAGAGACAATGGACTTCAGAGATTGTGTTAATACCTGCAGCTTGCAGGATTTGAAGTCATCTGGTTCATTCTTCACTTGAAAAAATAAGCAAGGGGCTGAGAGTAGGGTCTATAGTAGGATTGACAGAGTTCTAGTAGGGTCTATAGTAGGATTGACAGAGTTCTAGTCAATTTGGAGCGAATTACTACTCTGCCTGCATCTGAAGCACATTATGGGAATCAAGGACTATATGATCATTGTCTTGCTTTTATCAACAGGGATAATGGGATGGCCAAGGCTTCACATAGGTTCATATACTATAACATGTGGAGTTTGGCACCACGATTCAAAGACAAGGTGAAGGCTAGCTAGGAGAAAAGGAGTAAGGGAAGTAAAATGTACCAACTGGTTGGAAAATTAATCAGGCTCAAGGCAATTCTAAAGGAGATCAATAGAACTAACTTTATTGAGGTTGAGCTCAATACTGAAAGGGCACTTGAGAAACTCCCAAACAAAGCCCCAAACAGATCCAAAAAACAGTCAACCGATTGCAGAGAAATGTGAACTGGCTAAAGAATATTCACTTTGACACTTGGCTAGATCAAAGTTTCTTTAGCAAAATTGTAAAATACACTGGTTGAATTATGGTGACATGGATACCAAATTCTTCCATGGTGTACCGAAGGCTAGAAGAAGTGCCAATAGGATCTTCATAATCAAAGATCTTAATGGCAATACCAAAAAAGATATATAGAGGGTCTCTAGGGCATTTATTGGCTACAATACTACTTTGCTGGGCACTGCTAATGACAACAGGGAGCATGTATGTGGCAACATAGTTAAGTAAGGCCTTGTGCTATCAGGGGAACAGAGAGATTTACTGATTAGAAGTGTTGAAATTGCAGAAAGCTTTATGGGACATAGTTGGTGACAAGGCACCTGACCCAAATGGGTATGGGAGTCATCTTTTTAAAGACTGTTGGAGCATTGTAGATAAGGATCTTGTAGCTGGAGTTCAGGAATTTTTTTCCTCTGGGAAGATATTGAAAGCATAGAACACAACTGTCATTTCCCTGACCCAAAATCTGACCATGCTGAGGCTGTAGGGCACTTCAGACCAATAGCCTGTTGTACACTATTTATAAAATCATCTCTAAAGTCCTCACTAACAGATTGAAAGGGGTACTGCCCTGTATAATTTTATCAAACCAAAGTGTTTTTATGGTAGGAAGAACAATGGTGCAAGGATGTATAACAAGAAGCAAAGTGCAAAGAGTTGTTTGATAAAGATTGACTTGAAGAAAGCATATGATTTAATTGAGTGGGGGATTTATGGAGGAGATGAAGCATGCTTTGAACTTTCCTCATAAATTCATCAAATGGGTAATGAACTGCATTAGTACAAGTCAGTATTCAATAACAATCAATGGTGGTGTGTATGGATGCATCCATGGTAAAAGATAGTTGAGACAGGGAGACCCAATTTCTCCCCTTCTCTTTGTAATATGCATGGAATACTTGACAAGGATAATGGACGTCGTAGCCAAACATGATGGGTTCCAATTTCACTCTAAATGCCAGAGTCTCAAGTTGAACCATTTATGCTTTGCAGATGATGTGCTGCTATTTTGTAAAGGGGAATTGAGGTCTGTGCACTTACTGCTTAGAGGTTTGCTGTCCTTCTCTAATTCTTCAGGGTTAACCACTAACCCATCCAAGTCTAATATTTTCAGTGAAATATGGACCCTCAGCAGCTTAATAATCTGTGTGAATTATTAGGGTACACTAAAGATAATTTACCTTTTAGATACTTGGGTGTTTCAATCTCAGCTAAGAAAATCTCTAAGCTTGATTATAAAGTGTTGATTGATAAGTTTACTGCAAGAGTGAGGAGTTGGGGGACTAGACACCTATCCTATGCTAGTAGAACATTGCTAGTGAACTCAGTTTTAATGCATATCCATAGCTACTGGGCTTCCATATTCATATTTCCAAAGCAAGTACTAAAGGGCATCAATGGGATTTGTAGAGACTTTCTATGGGATGGTAAAGTAAATACAACTAAATCTCCAATTGTTTCATGAGATTTAGTATGTATAACAAAGAAGGAAGGGAGACTTGGGATAACTGAGTGCATAACTTGGAATGAGGCTGCTATAGCCAAACATGCTTGGAATATAGCTAAAAAATCTGTGGATTCGATGGATTAATCATGTTTATATTAAAGATGTGTTGTGGTCTGATTATATACCTCCAAATGACTACTGCTGGTATTGGAAAAAGTTATGTAATATTAGAGACATTTTGCTCCTAGTTATGTGCAACAGGAGTGGTTGCAATCTTTGGGGAAGGACACCATTGCCAGTGGATATAGCTGGAGAAGAGGTGAACTGGAACAATTGACATGGTATAGATGGGTGTGGAGCAAAGGAACTATACCAAAGCATAGGTTTATCTGCTGGCTGGCACTGTTAAACAGACTGCTAACCAAGGACAGACTGCTCAAAATGGGAATGAGCCAGGATGACCAATGCTTGCTTTGTGGGTCAAGTGTGGAAACAGTGGCTCCTATGTTCTTTGAATGTCTATTCTCTCAGAAGTTCTTAGAATAAATCCTTAACTGGCTAGGGAAAGGAATGATACAGAAAGATCTTCAAGGGATTTGGAAGAGGGTCACTTGAAACACAAAGGGTAGAGGCTGCAGAGAGTTGATACTAGCTGCTATTGCTGCATTGATTTATCGCATATGGAAGGCAAGGAACACTGCCTTGTGGGAACATAAAGTCGTGAAACCAACATTAGTTGTTGCACAGGTCAAGCTAGAGTGCACATATCGAAGGTAAATTTTTCTACAAAGGAAGCAGAGTATTATAGTTAGAGGATGGATAGATACTACACTTAGTTAGGAGCATATTTTCTTATTACTTGTACACTGTTGCTAATACGTAGTTGTAGGAAGTTAGAGATTTACTTCATTGCATTGTAACTATTTGTGGAGATTAATAATATGTTTTTCTTCACAAAAAAAAAAGACTTTCTAGCTCAATATTGCTATAGAACTCTTCATCAAATCCAATTATCTCCTTCCTCATTACCAAAATCTCCCATATTTCTAGAGTGACTGTCCAAAGTTAACTATTTTTGTACAAACTGAAGTTAAATCAAGCATATGATTTGCATGATCGTCATATTCGTTGCACTAGTCATTTAGTGCAATCATATGTATATAAACACAAATTACACTAAAAGATCAGTCTATGTATTGTATCTTGTTAGAAAGGTTGTTCCAACATTTTTCGGAGAAGAAATCTTCACTGGAACTTTACAAGAATCGGTATATGCTGTTGTAGGAGAAAAGGCGCAGGAGTTCTCGACAAAGAATCCTCTTATTTAATAGATGTGAGGCAACATTACGATTCAAAAGAAGTCCAAACCGTTGTGTTCTTTCATACTTTTAATTCAAATTAAATATATAATAAAAATATATTTATTCGTTATTTATAAGGATCCGAATTGACCTACATGAGTGGCCTGATCTAATTCCTTCACTAACAACGTCAACAAAGCACTTCAGTAGCCAATGGCAACTTGAATTTATACCAATATTTTGCCTAATATTGTAGGACTTTACCTAGTTTTCAATAGCAGTTCATGTTTTTCAGTAAGATTTTTTATAACAAAATCCAAAGTAGTGTATTGTAACAAACGGCTAACATTTTGTTAATTTAAAATAATTTTAACCAATATAAATAAATACTACCACTTTGCATGTAACCTCACTGCTTAAGGTCGCACCACAACTATAAAACTGGCAAAAACCGACGACGAAAACCGACGGACTGCGTCGATTGTTTCAATGAAACCTACGGGAAACCGACCCTTTACGGTCTGTCGGTTTACATAGCTTCGCTTTTTGAAAACCGACGGACCACGTCGGTTTTTTTCGTCGGATTGCGTCGGTTACGTGGTCCGTCTTGTTTTATCCAATAATTTAAAAAAAAAAAAACGACGGATTGAGTCGGTTTTTTTAATTTCTGATTTTTTATCTTATATAAAAACAATATATATTGTATGAAAAAACGTCGGTTTTTTATTTAAATTTTTTTATTTTAAATAAAAAACCGACACAGTGCGTCGGTCTTTTCATAAAATTTAAGAATTAATTTCCAGAAAACCGAAGGACTGAGTCGGTTTTCTGGAAAATTTTCAAAATTAATTTCCAGAAAACCGACGGATTGCATCGATTTTCTGGAAAATTTCCTGCATGCAATTCCTGCATTTTCTGCAGCTACACCTGCATAGAAACCAATACCAAAAGCTGCTCAAAACTAGCATTAAAATGCTCCAAATCAATTCTAAAAGAGCTACAACACATAAAATCACCCTAAGTAATAATAAAACACATCAAACACTATCTAAATACATCAAATACGATCTAAATATACCTTCAAAGTTCAGAAATATTTAAATGTCCAACCAAAAAGTACCATTAACTAGTTTTAACATAAGTCCCTTATTAAATCTAAACTACTACCACTGATCATCCGGTGTCCGGGCTACGTAATCACCGTCATCATCATCTTTTGGGTCGGAGGGAGGGGGAACACCAAATTGTCCACATGCAATGTGGCTTTTAACTTGTGCCATGAGCGATTCAAGGCTCGGTTTCATAGTGTTACTTTCCTCAACTCTTTTTGCCTCAGTCTCAGTTAATTTCCTATTAAGTTTAGCAATTTGCTGCGCCATAGCTGTGACCTGAACACCGTCAATTCCCTCGACTTGTCGAGAAGACCCTTCACCTCACAATCCTGACCGAAGGTGACTTAAGTTGTTCCTTGGGCCTAGACCGTACGCTCTACCCTTTTGTACTCCCCCAACTGCTCTACACAAAAAATCTATCTCTAATTCATACACCGGCAATGAGAACAAGGACACCTAATTACCCCTTCATTTTGAAAAGGATGAAGTATCATTGCATGTGTGATAAACCCATCAACACCTTCAACAAATTCATCATGTACACCCACACGATTACTATTATTCATATTATACATCCACATACAATCCATCTACAAAAATATACCCACAAATTATTGAGGTTATAGAAATATATTGTAACTTAAGAATTCTAACTTAAACTATAACTTAAGAAAACACAATCCCAACCACTTCTAACTTTGAATTCTCAATAACAATTCTAACTTTAATAATTTATAAATTATAACTTTAATATAATTTTGAAAAGCACAATCCCAACCAATTCTAACTTTGAATTCTCAATAACAATTCTAACTTTAATAACTTATGGATTCTAACTTTAATTCTAAAAATTGAAAAGTAAATCTAGTCAAATAATGTCTACATTTTAGTTTTGAGGTTATAGAAATATTATAACTTAATAATTCTAACATAACTTAATAATTCTAACTTTGAAAAGCACAATCCCAACCAATTCTAAAAATTGAAAAGTAAATCTAGAGAAATAAAGTCTACATTTTAGTATTGAGGTTATAGAAATACTATAACTTAACAATTCTAACTTTGAAAAGCACAATCTCAACCAATTCTAATTTGAAATGATCAATAACAATTCTAATAACTCATGGAATTCTAACAAAAAGCACAATCCAAAAAAAAAAAAAAAAACTAGTCAAATAATTAAAGTATACATTTTTGCTCATATTCAACATCAATAATATTACAAAGAATGATAACTAAGCTAACACAAATACATTGACAAAGAATATGAAATATAGCACAATCTCAAGCCAAAAAAATAAAAAATGACAAGTAAATTAGTCAACTAAAGTTTACATTTTTTTCACAAATTCAACATTAATAACATTGCAAATGATGTTTAACAAAGCTAAATAGACTAACATTAGGCCTAAAATCTACAAATAAAACTAAAATTGAAAGAATTTTAAAAGCCCTAATTTAAGAGAAACTAACCTCAATTAATTAACCTCAAAACGGGTCTGGGGTAGGTGGGGACGGGCTGCGCAGGCGGCGGCGCTGGGAGGCTGGGAAATGGGCGGCGGGGCTGGGTGGAGGGGAGGGGGGCGCCGGGTAGGGTTTGAGGGCAATAGGAGTTTTAATTTGGAAGAGGAGAAGAAATGGGTATAAAACCCGTCTGCCATGTTTTTAAAGAAAAACCGACGGACAAAACCGATGCTGTCCGTCGGTTTTTTCCGCACATTTGACCAAATTTTGACCCAAAAAAAAGAGGAAACCGACCCTGTCCGTCGGTTTCTTAAAAAAAATTGTTTATTATTTTTTTTAAAACAAAATGAATTGCATATTATTTAAAATATTTTTAAAAATAAAACCGACGTCATCCATCGGTTTTATATTAATTATTATTATATTTTTTTAATAAACCCGGCGTGGGACGTCGGTTATTTTTTTGCGGAAATATATTTTCAAAATTCTGCTAAAAAAACGGACGTCGTCCGTCGGTTTTCTAATTTAAATAATTAAAAAAAATTAGAAATGCAAAAAACCGACGCAGTGAGTCGATTTTCCGTCGGTTTTTTAAACCGAAGCAGTGCGTCTGTTTTTTGTCCGTCGATTTTTGACAATTTTTTTAATAGTGCACAGTCTAAAATTGTCTTCTAAACACTTGGAGGAGGTCCTGCAGGTAAATCACCTATCTCAAGTGGTACAAATGGCTTGCCTACTAATGTGCACCTTATTCATACCAGCCTGATGTCCTATTCCACTGACCCACCAAATGTCTCATGACGACCATGAGCTCAATAGGTGTTTGACCGCTGTTTGAAATCCATATCACCTATATTAATTATTTTGTTTAAAGTCTCAGGTACATATCAAGTTACTTGATGTTGTAGTGGATGCAGCAAAGAAAACTGGAGAGATAATATTCCAAGGATTTGACAAGACTAAGCATGTGGAGCACGGAGGAGTGATAGATTTGGTAGCAGATACCTATAAGGCATGTGTAGATCTCACTTTTAAGGAGTGTTTCCCGAGGCATATGTTTATTGGTGAAGAAACTAGTGGCAATTTTATTTTGAGATCAACTTGGACAGTCAATCCACTCAACCGAACAACTAAGAGCCGGTTTGGATTGACTTATAAATTGCTTATAAACTATTTTCAGTTTATTTGAGTGTTTGACTGGCTAGCTTAAAGTCATTTTGTGCTTAAAATAAATTCAAAAAAATAATTGAGCCCATTTGACTTAGCTTATCTAAAGCAGTTTATAAGCTGAAAACAGTTTATAAATAAAAAAAAATAAGTTAGACTACCCTAACTTATTTATTTTTAGCTTATAAGCTCCTAACAACTTATAGGCATAAGCCTATCCAAACATGCTCTAAATATGAGCATGGGTTTCCTTTCATTGGCCTATCTATTGGTGTAACAATTGAGAAGGAACTAGCGGTTGGTGTTCACTGCAACCCAATTATCAATGAGATTTTCACTACAATTGATGAAAAAGGGACTTTTCTCAATGGGACTAGACGGCACGGGCTCAACATTTTAAATTATAGTGTAATTATGTGTATGTAGTTGTGTTTGGGTAGTGATAATATATATATATATATATATATATATATATATATATATATATATATATAATAAACATACATAAGTTTGCACTGTTTTATGCATATATATATATATACTATGTTCAAAACACTATTAATATAACATTGTAGTTTATGCTCCGTATCCAAAACTTTATTATATTAGTGTTTGTTACGAATACAAAATTTGCAAAAATTTATCAATACTTTTTAAAAGAGAAGACTTGTTTAAAAGGAAACTATTTTCCTCTCTTTAAGATAAAACAATAGCAATATTTAAGCATCAGTTGATACTTTGAATTTCAATTCGATTAATTTAAATGTGTAAAATATTCTATTGTTAATGTATGTAGATTGAACGTAAACAATTATTATTATTTGTTTTTATCAAATTTTGATTTGGATAATTCTAATTCAAATTATTAAATTAATTTTACATGTGTAAAACGAAACAAAGTAGAAATTTGATTTTCTATTTAAACGAAGAAGTACTATTTTTTAATTTTTGTAAATATTCTTGGTTTAACTCACTTTACTTGTCATGTTATCTTTTGCACGGTTTTTTAAGGAAACGTCAATTAGAATTAGAATTTGACTAATTTACCTTATTCATTATTTGATCTCCATTTAATATTATTTTTTATTTTAAAATATTAATCTCTTTTCACATTTATTAGAGTAGGAATAAAAATGAAAAAGTAATTAAATTCTATCTTATTTTAAAATATAAATATTTTAAGTATATTTATTTTAGTAAACATAACAAATAAATGACATCGCGGAATAGCAAATACAACAGTTAAATATCTAGATTAGATCTCAGGCTAATATAAGAAAAGAAAGGAAATTGTATGGTTTGACTACTTAACCTTTTGAAGAAAAACAATAATATGGGATCCATGTTTTTTGCTGTACAATAATTTCATTTGCTCCCACTAATAGGTTGATACGCATGTGACTTATTGACTTAATAGGAGTATGATTTTTTTAATATGGGGTGCATGTTTTTTTTTTTAATATGGGTCCACTTTTTTATTTTTATTTTTTTATATTACTTTTGTTTTAATATGAGGTCCATTTTTTTTTTACATGAGTTTGGAGATGGTAGGGTCCACTTTTTTTTTAATATTGCTGGTGTTTTTAGTATGAGCCCATCTTATACTTTTTTTAAAGAGTGACTACATACTGTGTTCAAAACACGATTAATATAAAATTGTAGTTTGTGCTCCGTATCCAAAACTTTATTATATTAGTGTTTGCTATGAATACAAAGTTGGCAAAAATTTATTAATACTTTTTAAAAGAGAAGACTTGTTTAAAAGGAAACTATTTTTATCTTTTTGAGATAAAACAATAGCAATATTTAAGCATCAGTTGATACTTTGAATTTTAATTCGATTAATTTAAAGGTATAAAATATTATATTATTAATGTATGTAGATTGGACCTAAATAATACTTATTATTTTTTATCAAATTTTGATTTGGATAATTCTAATTCAAATTATTAAATTAATTTTACATGTTTAAAATGAAACAAAGTAGAAATTTGATTTTCTATTTAAACGAAGAACTACTATTTTTTTAAGTTTTGGTAAATATTCTTGGTTTAGCTCATTTTACTTGTCATGCTGTTTTTTGCACGATTTTTTAAGGAAACGTCAATTAGAATTATAATTTGACTAATTTACCTTATTAATTATTTGATCTCCATTTACTATTATTTTTTCTTTTTCGAGATTAATCTCTTTTCACATTTATTAGAGTAAGGGAAAAAATGAAAAAGTAATTAAATTCTATTTTATTTTACTACTGTACTATATAGAAGCATGGGTTTATAGTTTGGAAATGGTGGGGTCCATTTTTTTTTAATATTGCTTAGTGTTTTTAGTATGGAGCCCACTTTATTTTTTCATTTTTTTTAAGATTGACTGACGATTTTTTTAAATATTGTTTGGTGTTTTTAGTATGGGACCCACTTTTTTTAAAAATATTATTTGGTGTTTTTTATATAAGACCCACCTTATTTTATTTTTATTTTTTAATGATGACTGACGACGTAAAACCTATGCTTTTATATAGTAGTAAAGCCTATCGAAATTTTTCCACAATCATCTTGTCAAGGCTCTGTTTCCTTCAGAGGCTGGAACAAAGCGGGATAAGCCTATATTGGATGCTACTACAGGAATAGTCAACAAGTTGCTTTTCAAGGCGTTGTATGAAACAGAGTCGAATGAAATTTATGAATAGTACAACCCCCTCCAGCAGATTGACATAAAAATTTTGCTTTATTTTTGTCCAAATAGGTTCTAATTCAACATTTTATCTCTCCCATTAATGACTCAACATGTGTTCGACCCCTTTATCATAATATTTTTATGTTTAGAGATGTGATAAAAGCTCTTTTAATTTTCTTCGACTGATGATATGTCAATAATATGATTTTCTTTGAAAAAAACAACATCTTCAGCGGTTTAACCAAACCTAATTGATATTATATCCCGACCATATACTTGAATTTGATGCCCCAATATCTACTCAAGTTACCGAGCTTGAAGTAAATACTAAATAAATTTCTCCAAAACCAATCAAACTACCGCCCTATCTAATGCACAAAGCGTGAAATTGGTAGGAGATCTTGGTGCTTCTAGTGATAATGCGCTACCATTACAAATCCGACAAGATCGAACTCATCCGCTGACTAACCCATTGATAGAGAAAAGCTGATGAACTAAAAGAACACAAACAAAAAGATCGACATTCTGTCATTAATGCTTTCGATGTTTAGGTTCAATAAAAAGTTAATAATTTTTCCAACTCATAACATTGTTAGCAATGATGCAAGTGATCTAAATAATTAAGGATTAGTGAGAACTGCGAATGAGAGTATTGATAGAGGTGATCTATTGCGTACCTGCCTGTGGCTCTGAAACAAACTAGAATTCTCAACATAAATACTCAAGTATTATATAATCATAGATAGACAAATTACAACTTGCAACACTTAAACTACTGAATTAGAAATATCAAGTCCTAAAGATAGAGATAAGAAAGGGATGAGAAGGTAGAACTCAGAGAAAAGGGATGAGAGAAAATAGACACTTCATAACTATTGCCTAAACCGTTCTTCTAAGTCCTAGTCCTTTTAACTGGTTGTTAATTGGGTCTGGGTGATAAGATTTGAATTGGGGGAAAACACCATTTCAACACTAAAATGCGGAATTAAAGAATAACAAGAAATTGGGATGAGAATTGAAGAAAAGGGGATGAGAAATAGAGGATAAAAGCAAGACCTAATGAATAATAAACCTATGAGCAAACCTAAGTATATGAAACCTAGATCCTCTCAATTTGATTCAATTTGAAGAACCTATACTATTTGAAATCAAGGCAAGGGAAATTCAATTGAATCCACAAATGAATAAGCTTTCATGAAATCAATGGAAATCGGTTCAAAACTAACAATGGAATCCACCATTAACTATTACTAATCTAAAGCTAATCCTAGCTAAACAATCTATCTCTCTAAAGGAGTATTCTCAATTCATCTTAATCTAAGTGTAAATGAGGGTCATCCTCCTACTTATACTTCTAGGAAATAAGAAGAAACCTAACTATTACATTATTGCCCTTAATGAGGCAAGAGCCTTGTTTGGCTAGTTGGATGTTTGCTTGAAACTTGAAAAGACTCCGTCTTGCACATATAGACATCATCCAATCCTCAAAGCTTGCAACTGTGACCATTTGCATCTATGCCCCTTCTTTTGCATGTCTAGCCACATTTGCATTTCTACCTCTTTGCACTTCTAGCCACTTTTGAGTTCTAGGCCTCCTTTCTAGTAGCTTCTTCTCCAAGCCTCGCCCAAGCTACTTTCCACACATCGTAAGCCATCTTGTGTGGCTTGTAGGAGCCTCCAAAGGCCTTCCATGTCATCCATATCATCCACGCCGCTTGTAGAGTTTGAAGTTTCATGACTTGGACTTAGGTGGATGTCTTGAAGTGAAGTGTGCCAAGTAAGATCATATCATCCTCCCCTTCTTCAAAAAGGATTCGTCCTCGAATTCGAACCTAGCAAAACCTAAAGGAAGACATACGAAAACATACTCCTCAAGGATTGAGGGTTAGCAGATAAAGCAATAAGCACATATTCATGCCAAGGATGAACAACCTTATGGTACAACCACACATCTATGACAATCATGACTAACATTTGCACACGTGAGGTATCAAGAAGTTGATTCCTCCAAGGTTCATGACATAAGGATAGAGTAATAAAACCAATAGATTTAAAATACGAAGTATGCAACTCGACATTGGATCTATTTAACATGTAGCACAATGTCCAAACAAGGACACTCTCATTTTTCACACAAGGACTCTCCTAAGATAGTGCTCTCAAATCACACAAGGTGTCACTCGGATCAAATGGGAAGAACATCCACTCAGTATGGTCAAGAACACAATCGGCTAGATCATAAGAGCATTCTCCCACATAAGATGCACTCCCCATGTGCTCAAGAATGTCATCATATACAAATAAGTAGTAGAGAAAGGTATCACGTAAAATAACTTCCTCATCAATATCACTCTGCAATGTAACCTCACCATACGGTTCAAGGACAATATTATCCAATGGGCTACTATGACGTTGAACATGAAAGGAAGAAGTAGCAATTTCTAGACAAGAATCACCTTCCTTTGCAATACTGTCCCTCCCTATAAGTGGGTTACAACACCTTAAGGGAAGATTTCCATCATAGGGAAGAGTGTCGTCATCCCATAGTGTGTTACATATCACATTATAGTCTCCAAAGGAAACCAAACGTTCAACATTACCAAACACCCTACTAGGTTCATCACTCTCAATAGTCCTGTTAATTTCAAATAACGTATTATCTATGAAGAAAGAAGAATCAATGAACAATGAAGAGTCAAAACATACAATTCCACTCTCATAAAGACAAAAGTCACTTTTCACAACACTTTCATGCACACAACTAGGTAAATGATCAATTATACCAAAATCATCACTAAATTGAGGGTCATTAAGCACATCACAAGGTTCCTCAATTAGTGGACTATCATAGCAATCAAATTGATCAACACAATTATCCACACTAGTTGGACGCAAATCGATCTTGTAAGAAGAATCAACTCGGTCATCGCTAGAATCAACTAGTGGGTGAGCTATCATATCACATGACAATATACTAACATGAAAATCATAGGGATCAACACTAGGTGAACACAAATTGATTTTACAAGAAGAATCAAGATGGTCATCAATAGGATCAACTAGTGTTGGATCACCCATATCAACTACATTATCAACAATCAATAAAGCATTAAGATCAACATAAGGTAAAGACTCATTAAGCTCAACTAAGGACCAGCTATCATTTACACTCACTTCAACAACATGGTCAATCACATCATCCGTGGTGTTAATATTAGCTATTTTACCTTGAAGTTCGCACGCAACATCTGCTTTACCTCGGATTTCAACTTGGGAGTCCATTTGCTCCTCCGGGAAGCTCTCAACTACCTCATGAACTTTCAAAGTTTGAGGCTCAACATTCGGTTTGCTTCCAAGAATACATACACTATTTTTCAAACAACTAGAGAAGAAAGAAAAGTTATAAGGGTTAGAATAGGGTTGTGACAACTCCCTCATATCACTCATCACAACCTCTCCTTTTTCCACTATAGAGTTGTCACTTTTCAATCCCTTACTCCTCTCAATCTTCTCTCTCTCAATTTTATGGGAGTTAGGGCAAGTGTCAAGTACATCTTTGGAAGGGTTAAGGGAACCCTCCGCTTCACTCTCCTCTTTCACTTCACAAGGCTTAGACTTCTCCATCTTCATTCATTGTACCTTGCGTAAGCGTTCCATCCGTTCACCCATACCATTCAACTTCCCATCCATACTTTCCATCTTTCCATCCATACCTTCCATCTTCGATGTCAAGCCAGACGATTGATTCGTGAGCATAGCCAATGAACTTGCTATAGATGACACATCTCTTATCTCTTGAATCAGATTTCCTTGATTAGTCGTTATAACCTTGTGACTAGGATAAAACATCGGACTTGAGTAGTCACCACAAGGACTTTCATAACCAACAAGTTGTTCACCTCCCGTCAACACTTCTCTCCTCCTACCCTCCACACCATAACCATATTGAGAACATGGCACCTCCGGATTAGGATAAGAATCATAGTTCATTGTGTTTCTTGGATTAGGAAATGTATAATCTCTTCTCCTCTTCGGACTACTCCTACTCGGACCAATCCACACACTTATACCACTTTGCTTGGAATAGGAAGTATTAGAAGGCGATGCACGTGAATGTCTATTAGAAGAACCCTCATAAGAATTATATGCAATCCTATTATCTTCACAAGCATATTCACCATGAAGCGCATAGTCACTAGGCTCATCATCACTATATTCTTCCCATTCTTGCAAGTTCTCACCAAGTGGTTCATATCGAAAGTGTGAGGAAGAAGCATACCTCAATTCGTCCCCATGTCCATGGCGTGTAGGATGAGAATCTTCATGCTTGTATCTACCATAGGACTCTTTTTCATACTCATCTACTCCTTCATCTTCATAAGCCCCATGAGGGGTTGCCTCACAATTGCCCTCAGAGTAGTATTCTTCACCCTCATACGGGTTATGATGATATCGACCATATTCTTCATTAGGTCTATGAGCACCATCACTATCATATTCATTGTAAGAATAGTGATGCTCATATCCCATGTCATCTCCTTCATAGCCCCCATATTCATCATAGTCATACCCTCCATTGCTAGAGGCATAACCTTCAAAATCATCTCCACAGGACTCAGAAGCTATGGATGACATCCTTATCTCTCATTCTCCTTATGTCTCCTATTCGTGTACCTACAAAATGATCAAACAAGATTAGTAGCAAAAGCTCCTCACGTCACTCGTATTTGCACTCAATCTTACCTCTCAACCTAAGCTTCTTCCAAGGTTGGTCAGGAACCCTTTTAATCCAATTCAATTCACAAGATTGTTAACCTTTGGGAAGGAACAGATTCTTGTTAATCGAAATATGGATGACTCGATAAAGCAAAAGGACTTGAGCCAGGAAAATTCAACGAGGTTAAAATGAGAAAAGCTTGAAAAGAATTGGCACGAAAGAAATTCGGACTCAAGAACTAATCAACAACTAAGTAAGATTAATTACTAGTGTTAATTAGCTTGGAAGATCAAGAAAGGATGAACAAATACCTAATGAAACTTAGAACTGAAAATAAAGTGAAATGGGGTTGAAGAACAAACTTGCAATGCAATTTCGGGTAAATTCAGGTAAATCTAGAGGTTGTGGCTTTGCATACAGGTTGTTTATGGCATGTTATATGATTATGCAAAGGATCGCTGAGGGCCCACAAGAGGAAGCATAAAATGCATTTCAGGAGTGCATTTTATTGTCCGTATTTTTGTACCCGTGAAAATATCTTCAAAAATATGCTTTCTAGAACCAATTTACGCATGGTTTTATGGCCGTAAATATTTTACGATCCCTAAATTTGGACCGTATATTTACTTCAGTGACGAATTTTTTGCATATGGGTCTTTGAATTTTGGGTTGGGTTTTTTTTACTTTTTCTTGACTTGTTGGATCCACACAACCTAATATTTTTCCTTTTGGGATAGAAAAACACCTTTTGACAACTTTGGAAAAATATTTTGGATCAAACGTACCCTTGGGTCATCTTCTTCCTCATGAAGATATGAAGATCTTCAAGAACACCAAGAACATTCAAATTTTCAATGTACCCCAAATCAACTCGTTTTTGTCTCAAATTTCAGATCTAAACTCCCTTTGATTTGGATAACAAAGCCCACTAACTAATTAGCTTCAATTTCAACTCAATCACCAAACCCACTTTTGAGTTCTTCAAGGTCAACAATGGTGATTGACTCAAACTTCAACCAAATAGCTTCAAACTTTGTATCTATCTAGTTTTCACCTCAATAAGCTCAAATACAACCTCAAAAACAACAAAAACAAACCACAAAAAAACATTGATTTTTTTTTTATATTTTTTGATTTGTTTTGTGGGATTTTCAAATTTTGAGCCTAGGATTAGAAATTATAGGAACAATCTCTTAGCTTATGCTCTGATACCAAATGATGCGATTTGAATTGGGGAAAAACACCAATTCAACACTAAAATGCAGAATTAAAGGATAACAAGAAATTGGGATGAGAATTGAAGAAAAGGAGATGAGAAATAGAGGATAAAAGCAAGACCTAATGAATAATGAACCTATGAGCAAACCTAAGTATATGAAACCTAGATCCTCTCAATTTGATTCAATTCAAATAACCTATACTATTTGAAATCAAGGCAAGGGAAATTAAATTGAATCCACAAATGAACAACCCTTCATGAAATCAATGGAAATCGGTTCAAAACCAACAATGGAATCCGCCATTAACTATTACTAATCTAAAGCTAATCCTAGCTAAACAATCTATCCCTTTAAAGGAGTATTCTCAATTCATCATAATCTAAGTGTAAATGAGGGTCATCCTCCTACTTATACTTATAGGAAATAAGAAGAAACCTAACTATTACATTATTGCCCTTAATGAGGCAAGGGCATTGTTTGGCTAGTTGGATGTTGGCTTGAAACTTGAAAAGACTCCGTCTTGCACATATAGACATCATCCAATCCACAAAGCTTGCAATTGTGACCATTTGCATCTATGCCCCTTCTTTTGCACGTCTAGCCATATTTGCATTTCGACCCCTTTGCACTTCTAGCCACTTTTGAGTTGTAGGCCTCCTTTCTAGTAGCTTCATCTCCATGCCTCACCCAAGCTACTTTCCACACACCGTAAGACATCTTGTGTGGCTTGTAGGAGCCTCCAAAGGCCTTCCATGTCATCTTTGTCATCCACGCCATTTGTAGAGTTGGAAGTTTCATGACTTGGCCTTGGTGGATGTCTTGAAGTGAAGTGTGCCAAGTAGGATCATATCACTGGGTGCCAAATCAACCTTAATTAAGGCTTTATAGTTCTATTGCTTCTTCTCGGCCCAATAATTAATTGTGTGACATTTGGTTGAAGTTGGTTCATAACAATACTTTCGTCCTTAATAAGAACCTTGTCTTCAAGGTTCGAGTAGGCATGAGCATTCCCATGTATGGTTGAACTGGTAAGAAACAAAGAAGCAACTTGATTGGCAGCCTGGAGTAATCTAATGCTATCACTCGAACTTGTAGAAGCACTACTGGCAGCAGCATAAGGGACCTTCGTCATATTTGCCAACATCAACTCAGACATATGGTAAAGAGGATCTGCAATTCCCTTCTCACTCCATTCTTCCTTAGCTTTAATTCTTTTTCTCAAAGTGATGATGAGTAATTGTAAAAACTCACCTTCCACTAAATCTCTCCACCGGAACTGATATCAACCCACGTTCTTTCTGATGTACAGTAAAACTCATCCGCATTATCAAATTGAGTTCAGTTATAACTTGTCTCGCAACCACACACTTGTTTAAAAGGATAACTGATGTGGCGTGATTTTACGCCACAATTGATGCTTTTTGGCTATAAGTTTTACTTGTTTTTAAGCGAGTCTATGTGATTTTACGTGGTTTTTGTTATGTTTCAGGTAATACGAGGTCCCGAGAGCCAAAGTGTGGAAAACAAGCTAAAACGGAGAAAACAACGTTGCTCACTGGAAACAACTGGACATTCTGGAAATTTTGGTGAAATATTGCTCTGCGCGTTCGCGCAAGAAGATCACGCGTTCGCGGTCACGCGCGTCCGTGACTCTACGCGTTCGCACTATGTTGTCACGCGACCGCGCTGAAGAAAATAAGTAAATTGCACGCGATCGCGCAGTGAAGTGGCGCGATCGCGTTGAAGATTTTTCAGCCTACTCAGAGCAGAAATTGGGCTTTGATGAATTCTGCTATTCCAGTCCCTTTAAATAGAAAACTAGGGTTTTTCTTAACATATCTTTGGCAGTTTTCACAAGTTTGGAGGCTAGGGTTTCATCACCAACACCTTGGAAGAGAAGATTTGGAGGCACCCAATGAGACATTCTTTACCCATTTCTTCATCTCTTGCTATTTATTGAATATCTATGTGTGTAATATTTCATTTCAATACTTGAACCTTGTTTATGGAAATATATATTGTTTAAGTTTGGATTGAATCTCTTGTTTTGCTTATGTGTTGAATGATTTTATTCCTAATGAAGTGAGTTATTGTTTCTTTAATTAATCTCATGTTGAATGATTCTTAAGGGAGTAGCTAACCCTAAGACTTGCCCATTTATTTCGGTTTAAATTGGAAGAGGCAAACTCGGGATTGAGAAAGATTAATTAACAAGAATTTGGGGCGTTAACCCTCATCTAGTGGAAATCGACCTAGGGATAGGCGACACTACTTGTAGCCATATTCGGGTGTTCTTAATGCTCCTAATTGCTTTAGGGATATTCAATTAGGTAGTCTAGTTCGTCTTCGGAAGAAGCTAATCTAGAGTCATTATCCGAGGCTAAGTATTTTTATAAACTCACCATTATTTGTAAATCATGAAATACATTGGATCGTTACTTGAGCGTAGTTTCCCTTGTATCCATGCTTGTGGCCATTGATCATTTTACTTGCTTTCTAGGTTAGTTTACATTTTTGCATTAGCTATAATTTTCTCTCAAACAAAACCAAAATATTATCCATCGTTTGGCTTTAGCTATTATTGGTGAAAATTCCTACTTTTCCTACTCGCCTACATATTGTTTTCTGTGGGATTCGACCCCGACTCATAGTTGGGTAAATATATTTGCATACGACCGTGCTCATTCTAATTAATAGAGTGGATTTGGACGTTATAAAAAATGGTGCCGCTGCCGGGGAACAATTTGGCGTATTTGGGTTAGTTTGGGATTTAAGCTAATTTGCTTTGGTTCAAACTTTCTTTGCTTTATAAAAATAAATAAATAAATAAAAAAAAAACTGTCCAGTTTCTGAAAAACTGTCCAGTTTTTGCAAAATTGTCCAGTTTTTGAAAAACTATCCAGATTTTGCTTCTGCAAAACTGTCCAGTTTCTGAAAAACTGTCCAGTTTTTGCTTCTGCAAAACTGTCCAGTTTTTGCTTTTGCTAAAAAAAAAATAATAATAAAAAAATGGCATCATATAATGAAAATTGGTTGGATGGGAGTTGTTCATACTTTGATGACCCATGTCCATATTGTGGAGGACCTCACTTTTGGCAAGATTGTGAAAATGCTCCCGGGAGAGAGATGTGTGCACCGTCTCAATCCTATGATGGGAATATTTGTAATATATGTGGTGGTCAAAATGGACATTGGAGTGATTGTCCTAATTATTTTCCTTCCCCTCCCCCAAGTTGTTCTAATGAACATACTAGTTGTGCTTTTGAGTTTGATAGGAACAATGATATGGCAAACGAAGGGCAAAGTACCGGATATGAAGGTGTCATGGAATTTCTCCAAGCATACTTTGACCGGGAAAGGGAGGAGGAGCGAGAACTCATCGGGCAATCCATTGTAGAAATGAACAAATCACTTGAGGATGAACATTTTTCAATTTCCATAGATGTGCCTATCCCTCAAAATGAAGTAGTTGAAGAAGAGATTTCAAATTTACAAGATGAGCCCGAAAATTTTTGTGACCCCAACAAGAGTTGTGAAATTGACGAAGTGGTTCAACTTGAAGAAAATGAGCCAAGTCATAAAGAAGAAATCTCCAATACTCGAAAAGAGGAAATTGAGGAAATGTTGAGTAGCATTATGGGGAGAAATGAAAAATATGGGAAAATTGTGGCCAAATGGTGGGAAGTAGTTCAATATGGAGATGATGAAACTATCCAAAACATGGATTTCACCACGTTAGGATTTTTACAAGCTTTGGACGATTCTCACCATGAAGACAAACTTGACAAAGTGGATATTGTGAGCCAACATTGGCTAATGAATCAAGCTCAAAAACTTGAAATCTATGGGGATCACCGTGAAGGCTTTTCACGGATGACGGAAGAATATCTAAAACAACATGTTGAGCAAAGTCAAGAAGTGGAGCTACTTGAAATTGATATCCGGAAATTGGAGGCCGAATTGAATGCAAAGATTGAAGCATGTAATGCTCAATATCAAAGGGCCATGGATCATAATTTTGAGTTGGTTTCCAATGAAGAAGAGGTCAAGATTGATTTTCATGAGCTAATGGTGAATTGCCAACCGACCAATCCAAAAATAATACAAGATGTCGAGATTGAAGAAATGATACTAGAGTTGAATAAAAAAGTTCATAAAATAATGTTTGAAGACTCTAGTTCATTTTTGGGTGAGGATGCAAAAATTCATGCAAATTTAGAATTTGAGCGCGTTGGACCTCATTCTAGCCATTTTTCAACGTTGTGCTTGGTGGATGATATGACAGTTGAACCAACCAAGCCTATGGAGAATTTTGGAGATGAAAAGCAAAGCGTTTTCATTTTGAAGTTTGCTATGCCAAGAAGAGAAAATGGCATGCCTCACTCACGGGCCAAGAAGTGCAAACTGCGATACTCAAAAGTTGGCCTCCTTGATTTTCTACCACCGCCCCATGAGCGTCATCATAATCTTGATTCAAAGTTGGGGCGCAAATTCATATCCTCCAAGTGGAGGGAAAAGTGGTAAAGGTATCCGTCGTGCCGCGACGTTAGCTCAAGCGCTTGGTGGGAGGTAACCCATCATTTATAAATTTTTTAGAATGGTTTATTTCATTATATATAAAAAAGAAAAAAATCTCTCTCTAGAAAAATACTTTCTGAAACACCTCTGCGCGAACGCGTTAAACTTGACGCGAACGCGCTGCACAAAAGAAAATGAAATTTTCTTTTGTTCAGCGCGAACGCGCCCATACGGAACAAAACAGAGCAAAAGAGGGCAAAACCCCCATTTCCTTCACTTTTTCTCTAAATTTTCTCACTTTTCTCTCAAATTCAACTTCAAATTTTAAGAAAAATTCTTCAACTTGCATCCACAAGGTATGTGATTCTCTCATTTTCTTGTTCATAGGGTTGTTTTTATCATCTTTTCATGTTAGATATTGTGAAAGAAAATTTTGTCTTTCACTAGTATAAGCATAAAAATTTGATGAAATTGTTGAATTTCTTGTCATGTAAATTGTTGTTTGTTGTTGAGTGATGTGAGTTGAGAGTTGGGTGCTGATATGTGAAAACATTGGGGCAAATTACGTGCTTAAAATCATTGAATCAAAGCCCCTAAAATCATACCCATAACCTGTTTGTGAAAATGTTTCTGAGAATCTGAAACGACTCAGCGCGATCGCGCTGAATAATGGCTCAAAAATTGCGCGAACGCGTCCTGTTGAACCGCGATCGCGGTGAAGAAAATATTAAAATGACGCGATCACGCTAGTTTGTTGCCCGATCGCGCTGAAGGAAATCCGACAGTCCACAAACAGAAAGCTCGTACAGAGCTGCCCAAAACTTTGGCAACCAATTTCTTTGGCCTAATTACCTCATTATACATCGTCTTAGGTATTCACAGGTGTGTTCGACATGTTTGCGTTTGTTTTGTAGGTACTTAAACTTGATAAATGGCTTCATCATCCAATGCTGCCCAAGTGCCCTTGATTGAATACTATGACACCACCACCTTCCAGTCAGCAAAATGTTCGAAACTATATGATAGACTGCTGGGAAAGAGCTTCATCGAAGAGAGGGGCATTGTAACAGAAAATTTGGAAGAAAAGATGCCCGAGTTCTATGGAACGCTGGTAACAAGCGGCTGGATATGCTTTGCGGATGAACCAATCAGGGTAAATTATACCCTTGTGCGGGAATTCTATGCAAATGCTGCAGAGGTGGACATTACAGATCGGGCGATGGTCAAAGTCAGAGGCGTAAATGTCCTGTGCAATGCTTCTAGAATCAATGCCTACTACAATCTGCAGGATGGTGATAACAGTGAGATGGCCCAGAGGTACGAACAAATGCGGCAACAATGGTTTGTGACCCACCTCCACGGTGGGGAGCAACCAAAGTGGCTGACCACAATGCAGAGAAAGATTGACTCTGCAGAGTTCACTGCTGAGGCCAAAACTTGACTTGATATTGTCACATCCAGGGTGCTGCCTTCCAAACATGATTCAGAGGTGCCCATTGAGAGGGCTAAATTAATTTGTGCTGTGATGGAAGGGTTGCCTGTCGACGTGGGGAGGCTCATTATGCAAGAAATACGGGAGGTGGTGCTTGAACGGACTAAGAGTCTATTCTTCCCGTCATTGATCACTTACTTGTGCTCCACTGATGGAGTGCCCACAAGGCCAGGTGACAAAGAAAAGGGGCCTGGTGGACCGATTCATCCTTTGAAAAAGAGAGGGCCTGGTAATATACAGAAGAAAAGGAAGATTGATATAACAGCCTCGTCATTTGGGCAGTTCACATCTACTGCATCAGATTCTACTGGTGGGGCATCTGCTCCTCCTATGGCTATACCAATCCTACCACCACTACAAGAAGCAGCCAGGCCTTTTCAGTATATCTCCACCTAGGTCCATGGAGTGGACACTCGGATTCAACAGCTAGTGGCTAGTCTCCCTTCGGGCCCACATGGAGAAGTCACATCTACAGCTCCCTCTGGTCCTGGTGGTCCGACATTAGCAGGTGTGGTGGAGGACATGAAACATATAAAGGAAAAGCAGGGTAAGATAGAGATGAGGCAGAAAAAGGCAAGAGAGCACGCCAAGAAGCAAAGTAAATTTCTGAACAAGATGATGAGTATTCTGAGGAGTGTGTGCGGAGCACAGCAAGAGGAGGAGCAAAATGAGGAAGATTTTGTCCTGCCAGAGCCCAACAGCTCCAGTTCTGAGGAGGAGCAGAGATGACTGTAGCATTCCGTGCTGGCAGGTATGCTTAAAAAAATGTTTTTGTATGTTGATGTAATGCAGTGAGGACACTGCAAGTTTTTTAGTTGGGGGTGGCTACCTGGTATCGTTGTATGGTAAATAGGTGTTTAGGAACCTCTTCGGCTTTTCTTTGCCAGAGTTCTTTTCCTGAGGGGGGTTTTATTTTGTTGAAACTGGCATGTTTAGGATGTTACTTAGGTTAAGTAGAGTAATTTTGTCTTATTTGGTATTACTTGGTAACTAATGGCATGTATTGTGGTTTGTTGGAAATTTTGGACCCCTCGAAATTTTGAAAAACACATACTTAGAACAGGATTGATTAACATGATTGATTCTTTATATGACATTATTATTATTGGGGTATTGTGTGTGATAAATGACTACTTAGGAGGTCACAAGTGTAAAAATAATTGTCCTTATGCCAATGTATGTGTGAGCTGTTAGTTTGATTCTGTTTATGCATGTATAATCTAGAACTTGCCCGGTTGGTCTTGTATGAAATCCGAAAGTTAGTTTGGTTGTGAGATGATCTTAGGCTTTCTTTGTTGAAATAGTCATTTTGCCTAAATAAGCCTTACCAAAAAGTTTAAATACCCCTAGTTTCCCTTTTTGAGCCTTTTGACCTTTTTTCTTGGCTAGCCAATTATGAAACCTTACCCTTTGTGAAATTAATCCATCTTCGCACCCGTTCCCTCCTTGATGCTACTAGTTAGATGAGGCAAAATGCCTAAGTTGAGGGTGAATTAAATGTGGAGTACATGTTGAAAACATAAGTTGGGGGTGGTGGAGTTTGCTAGTGGAGATTCGATGTGGTAGTTACGTATATATATGTATATATATACAAAAAAAAAAGAGAATAATCAGAAAATTGTAACACAAAAAGATTTGTAAGTTGGTTAGGAGTAACACCACATCGAGGTCGAAAACTGAAAGAAAATAAAAGGGTGAAAAGAAAAGAGGCGAATTAAGGTGACAAGATGTTGTAGTGTTCAAGGAGGGTGAGTCACTAATATCCAAAAAGTATTCGACCCGTCCCTAAAACCTATATTACAAGCCGAAACAAGTCCTAATGTGATCACAACCGAACGAGCCTAGGATGAGAACATAGAAAATAAGGGCAAGCCTATGGTATTTGCATGTGTAGATATGAATTCTTTATGAGTGTTGAGTGTTTTTCTCTTCTCCTTCATCTTCGTCCCGTTCTTGTCGTATATATGTGTGTTGGGACAATCTTTGGTCTATGTGAGGGCATAAGGATGAGAATTGAACAACATAAAGTGACCGCCTAAAGTAGCGTTTGTGTGCACCATCATATGTTCAATAATGTAATGTCATTCATTGAAGCTTCATCGTTAGTCGTAGTGTTCTTGAAGTTGTGCATATTGCTTTAAAGTATAAAGTTGGGGTGGTCTTTTAAAGGAAAACATGCATGCCAGTAGTTCAAAGTTAAAACCAATGTAGACATTGTTATTCTATGATATCTAGGTGTTAGATTGAGTCGTTGTTTTGTATGGCTTGCTTGAGGACAAGCAAA